>NW_011499850.1:1234559-1413026 GCF_000495115.2 Populus euphratica | reverse complement strand
GGAGCTGGGGCAAGCGGGCAAAATGGGTAGGTGATCTATGCTAGCTACTAGCTTGAAACAAAGTCATGGGCCTATCATTACTTATTTTAAATGGGTTTTTTTTTTTTCTTGAGAGAATAATGGTATGATTTAGAGCAGCCTTGCAAGGCCTCAAGGTCTAGAGAGAAATGGAGTCCTGGGTTAATATTAGGCTCCTTCAGGCAACCTCGTGTGGCCCATAAAATATATGTTTTTTGTTCTTTAAATAAAGGATGCCTCATTTCTAGCTTGGTATTTTACTCTACAAAGAAATTAACCAATGTGCCTAAATGGTAAGTGATGGCATATGAAAATAAAAATAAAAATGTCCCGAATAGGTAGATATCCTAACCGTTTGGGCTAGGCCTGAATGGCCTCATCTATATTAACAACCTTACTATGGGCTATCAAATACCCATGATATATATATATATATATATATATATATAATAATAATAATAATTTTGAGAAATTAAAATTAAAGTGTGTTTCACATCACTAAATCACTCATTATCGCGTGTATTAACAGAACACCACAACTAATAATAAGAACTAGTATTCTTTGTTAATGTCATTATAAACATAATAATTAAAGAATTAACTTTTCAGGTATTCTCTATTATTATATTATTCTTCACTAGATAAGCTTACATAATCAAAATTTATAAAATTCCTAAATCACTAAATAAACACACATTCAAAACATCCAACAATAACACACAAAATCACAAACACACTTTTCTATGTACTTTATTATTCTACATATTTCATCCTTCTACAATTTATTAATTTAAATATCAAAGAATCCTATATTTCAAAAAAAAATTTATTTTTGTGGAAAATACCTAGCCTAAAAAGAAAAACTCACATCTAGACCCAATTACCTTAGACAAGATGTAATAATAAAAAATAAAATATAATCTAAAGTTTTTACAATTTTATCAGGAAATATCTTTCATTTGATTTTCTAATCTTTATATTTTTTTAATAACAAAGATCAAAACTGTAAAATCTGTTTCAAACAATCATAAGCATGTTCAATGACTATCATTTTTTTATAGTTTTGGGTCTCAATGTGTTTTGGTATATTTAGAATTTATGATAAAGTTGAGACTCTAACACGAGATCCCATCCCTTTTATTTGTGCAAGAGTACCTCTGACCTTCGAGATCTCCTATTAAATGCAATAATTTCTCCTTATATATAGATAAAGGTAGAGCATAATATATCCTGGATTACATTATCGAACACAGAATTCTTTCAATTCTTAATTTCAACTTCATCTTTTATTTCAAATTTTAATTGCTATTATATTCGCTTACAGACAATCCATTGATCGACAATGGGTACTTGTCTATGTATCTATTATTTAATTTAATGATCAGACAACTCTGCAAAGTGTTGCAATACCATAATATATAAATTATAGTGGGTCTTAATTATAAATCTCGATATCACACCACTTCTCTTCTTCGATTATAGACTTGTAATGTGATCTCATGCCCGTAGTTGTCATACTCGTTATTTTTGTTTGTTTTTTTTAATTCTTGGACCTGTCAATCTATTACGTCAATTATATTTAAACCTTCTCGTGCAGGATAGAAAATGCCATTTTTTTAGACCTATCATGTCATTTCAACAGCATGCTTCTCTTTTTCTTAAAGGTCTCAGGATATATTATTGAATGGACTCATGATCTGAACAATTATCTGCCGCTCTTATCTTTTTTTATGGTCCTACAATATGTTCTTGAACGGACTAATAAACTATGTATATATTGCCTGAAGGTATACCCTACTGCTAGCTTGAGAGGGAGCTTTGAGGGCTCCATGCGCTGATTTTGGTTTAAAAAAAAAAACTTATTAAAGCATATCTATCCTTTGTTTTTATCTTTTCCAAAACAAAGAGAAGGAAGGCTTAAACAAAACATTTATGCCGCAAGAAATATCTCCCAACTCCATATGAAAATAGCAAGGTTTTAGCATGACATGCATATATATAAACTCAGATATCATAGAAGTAGTTTGACATAAGAGAAACGATTTTTTTTATTAATGTTCTAAACTTAAATATCAAGACAAACATATTATTTATAAGAGTTATCTGTATATTTAAAATGTAATTATAGTTGTTTTTTAAAATATTTTTTTTATGTTTTAAAATTGTTTTATTTTAATGTATTTTAAAAAAAAATACACTTAAAACCATCATATCTACTATAATTCCAAACACACATTTGAATTCATAGGATTTATTTGTCATTGTCATAGGTTAAATAAATATTTTTAAATTTTTCATGAACAGTGTAATAACAAACATGCTGATGTTAAAAAAATAAAACTGGGAATAAGAGCATTTTAGTATTTTTCTCCGTCTTATACACAGTTAAATAACCTCATTGCCCTTATATTTTTCAAAAGCAAAATCCACGATGAGGGCTATTTGGGTCTTTTCCATACAATTTTTTATATTATTTTCAATTATATAGTTTTGTTTTGAAAGAGATAAATAGATATTTCACTGATTAATTAATGATTCACTAGTTAAACCAATAACATGATTATCTAGTGGCTAGATATGTTTCAACAACAGTGGAATGAACCAAATTTGAACAAAGAATGTGCAGGGAGAAAACAACAATTAATTGAGGACTGCTAGAGTCTCAATTCTCAGCTAGGTCGGGCCCAAGCTGCCTGTCGAGAGAGAGATTATCATTAAAGATAAAATAATAGAGGGGGTTGAAGGGATGGACCGCCATCTCCCAAGATAAGGTTTTTAGGGAGCACAAAGGCACCCAAGAAAGAATATGCCGATGCTTTCATCCTTTTAGGCATCTCATCATTTTATAAATACGTCGAAGCTTTCACAATGAAGTGACATGCATGGTGAAAAAAAAAAAAACAGAGAGAATTAAAGTTGGATATTTCACTGATTGATGCAGGTTAAAGCATCATAAAAGCAACAAAAAATCACATCAAGATTGAAGATCTACTGATTTGGGATAAAATAAAATTAAAAAAAAATACTAAATTGACTCGATCAATAACTCTTGTGGCTAATTGCATGGTGTGAATAGCAACGTGATGGCTACCCACAAAAAATAACTTGTGTAGAATATCCCGGAAAAAGTTGAATATGATTCAATGATCAAAGTTATCTTCATTTTAATTAAATCATTACTTTGGTTTGATACAACTGTATTTTCTCTTGAATTTAAACCTATACTATCAATCCATGGCAATATTTACTAGATTATTTATATAATTTTCAGGCAAATCCCGATATAACCACTAAAATTTTAACTTAAAAATCTCAGTCTCGGCTGCATCAATGATCATATGTAAAATGTTAGTGTAAAATAACATACATTAAAAAAAACAACATTTGTTTCATTGGTTGTATATTTATTCATTTTGCTTTTTGTATGAGACTGACTACTAAATTCACAATATGCCTATATATATATATATAAACAATTTCTCAATAGAAATCATTGCATGTAGGAAAAACTTGTCTAAGTTGAAAAAAATAATAAATAAAATTATCAAGTGAATCAATGATCAGTTAATTCAAATGAATGAGAGAGAGAGAGAGAGAGAGAATAGTTTTTAAAGCATTAAATCAGTGAACAAGCAGGTGATGAGAAGATTTTATTTTAAAAAGCCACAATATTTGTTTCAAACTCAAATCATCCAAAAAAAAATCCATCTCATTTCACATCGTTGAATTATTCTTAAAATCATTTAAAATGAATAACTTTCTCGATTATAATTGAGTTAGTTCCCTACCTATTTTGGTTTTTTTGTGCTTTCCTTTGCTTATAATTTCCTTTAGTATTGGGATTTTTCAGCTAGAAGAGACATCGATCACAATAATTTTTTTTTCCTCCTTTTTCAGGTATGAAAATTAGAGGGAAATGACCAAAGAGTACATCCTAATCGAGGGATATCCCATAAAAAGATCCGAATTCCACCTCTGACATATATATATATATATATATATATATATCCCTAGGTTGTGGGTTAGGGAGACCATCAAGAATAAGATCAATTCAACCAAAAATATCATTTTCAGTCTTATCGTGACATTATGTATTTTATAATATTTTTTTAAAAATATTAAATTGATGTTAAATAAAGATTTTAAATAATATTAGAACCGTAATATCAAATAAAAAAATGTATGAACATGACTTATATCATTCTATAGTGATATAATTCAATTATTATGTTATGTTATACTGTGATGTGAGTTGAAATTATAATCAATAAAGTTATTTTTTGATAATTGAGTGTTGTTGGTTTTTTAAAAAAATTGTAAGTATTGTTTTTTATAAATAAAGTATGCATCCCACCATGAACTTTTTCTTTAAAAGCATATGTGTTTTACATCCGATTATTTTGTGGTTTTACGATATACTTTCTGCTTTCAATGTTAAAGTTATCCTGTTTTATGTGAGGATATACATCGACTGGAATTAAAAAAAAACACAGTCCCAGCTATCAAGAAAGTTAGTGTGAAATTCACCTCTTAATTCCTCGGAGTTTCCCAACATTTTTGCTCACCCTATCCTGAAATGCATATAGGTTATTGTATTAATTTATAGGTGATTACTGTTTATTATAATAATATTTATTTGACTCAAGTTATTTTTTATATTATATTTTTAATTAAATATTTTTTCAATTTCATTTTGTAACTCTAAATTGATTGATAACTAAACTTTATAATTTTTTTTGATTTACTTTTTATTGAATTATCCTGATTTCATGATTCAAATTATAAATTTATCAGGTTAACTCAGATGGACTCGAGTTATTATTTTTATTTTTTTATTGAATTATTTTTTTAATTTTATTTTTTAATTTTAATTTTATTTAAAATTAAATTTTATAATTTATTATTTTCTATAAGATTATTATGATCTCAAATTTAGTATGTAAATTGACATATTAATTTAGGCTGATATGAATTGATCTTATATATTTCTTTTTAAATATTTAAAAAAAAATTATTTTTAATATTTATTTTAAATCAAATTATATTTTTATTGGCTATTTATATTTCTTTTAAATCTATCAAATTCATCGTATTACAACAAGTTAATTCTCACGTAATTTTATTTTTTTTAAAATTAATAATGCTAATGCATTTACATGGCGTGGGTTAAATACATCATTCTTTAACTATTTCAACTAAAAATCTAGTATACATCAGACATCTTTTTCCTTCGAAAACACGATATACAGTAGAAGTGGCAGTTTTGCAGTGATTGGGGCCAGCATGCTTTTGGCTTTATTTTCCGACCTTAATAAAGAATAATACTGATAGGTAGTAGATATCCATCAATAGGGCATGGATATTCTCTAATGCCTTGGAATTATACCTTGCCTCGTTAATGAAGAAATTTCTTTAGGTTTGGCTCATGATGCCTCGGTGGTGTTCTGCATTAGAGTAGAAATTTATTAAAATAATAATTAAAAATTTAATTTTTAATATTAATATATTAAAATAATTTAAAAATATAAAAATCATTTTCTTTTTAAATAAAACACCGTGAGTTTCCAAACGGCTGGGCATGGTCTCTGCTCTCTGGCCACTTTTAGTTTTTTTTTTTTTTTTTTAATTTGATGTTATTTAATTTCCTTTTCCCTTTTGTATTCAAAGAGACTACTGTGAAGTCTGAAGTGTGGGGCAGGGAGACTGGATTAACTTCAGCCCTCATAAATTAGCTAAATTACTCGACTTATCTGGTTGTAATTTGTAATAATCAAGAATAATTTTCTTAAAAAATAATTTTAAAGATACATTTGCTGGCACAGTCAAATAAACTTAATTTAATTTTTTATATTATGGTCTAAAAGTTTGAATTCAAGAAGTTAAAGATCGAAATAATCTTGCTTATCACCTACTTAACCTCTTAATATTTTCCATATTTTTTATCCATTATACGTTTTGTATTTATTTTAACATATACATTTTACATAAATAATATAATAAATATTAGTATTATGAGAAGAAGGATCATGTTTTTTAAAAATAATTTAACAATTTTATTATTTAATTAAAAATAATATACTTAACAATAAGATAAAAATAAGGTTCGGAACTCCATCATGTATCCTTAGTTATATGATTCAGCTCAATCCATAATTCAGGTTAGATAAAGTTTTTTAAAAACTAAAATAATATTATTTTAAATTAATAAAAAATTGATTAAGTTTTATAAAGATTTGAACGGGTCAACACAAAATTAAATATAAACTAAGTTAGATCTTAGATTTACGGGTTACTGGGTCAGATGAATTTGATAATTCAAAGAGAATTTGGGAGGAAATTAAAAAAAGAAGAAGAAGAAAGGATTAAAAATGTTGATCTACCATTACTTTTCATTAGAAATTCAAAGGTAGAGGACTGAAATGAATATTTTGAAAAATTGTAGAGTTAGTATTGGGAAAATTAAAACAAAAAAGGATTAAAAAACACAAATATAAAAGGCAGGGACCAAAACGTAAGTCACAAAATGTACACATAAATAAACAATAAAATCTACTGTTCTTGTCTCTATCAAGGGAATAAAACCGGAGATATACCCTTTGATGAAATGGACGCAAAATTGGATATTCCAAACCCTTCGAATATTCTTCTCTTTACCGTTATATCTCCCCCCCTCCTCCACATCCTCGTATTCTCCCACACTCTCCCTCACCCTCTCCCATTTTCTCAGCAACCAAGCACCCCCTCTCAAAATGAAATTCGGAAAAAGCTTGAGCAACCAGATTGAAGAAACATTACCTGAATGGAGAGACAAGTTTCTCTCTTACAAAGAACTCAAGAAAAGATTGAAACTCATCGAGCCAAACAACAACAACAGCACAACCAAGAACAATGGAGACCCCCGGCCGCTGAAAAAGCCAAGATTCGCTGCCGCAGAAGGCGGTAGAGGAGATTGCAATGAAGGAAGCATGACAAAAGAAGAGATTGATTTTATTAAGCTGTTAGATGATGAGCTTGAGAAATTCAACAGCTTTTTTGTTGAGAAAGAAGAAGAGTACATCATCAGATTAAAGGTATTTTTTTTGTTTTTCAGTTTTTCCTTTACGATCTTGTTTTGTTTCCGAGAAAATCTTTAGTTGTTGGAGTTGATGAGAAAAAATGAAATTGTTAACCTGGAATGAGTTAATGTGACGGCGTTCCTTGATGAAACGGTGTCGTTTTTCGCTGTTGGATGCTTTTACTGTAACGGACAGTTAAAACCGTTAGTTGCCAGGTGTGTTTGGGATAGACAACTGGCACGCAACCCCTTAAACGTGGTTGTAGGAAGCAGGCAACTATGCTTTGGTATATTCTGTGGAAGCATCTACTTATATATATATGAAAATAATGTCAACCACTGAAAATTATTAGGGCCCGTATGGGTTTTTGGTATCAGAAGTTCATAACTAATGGTTCATGAATGCATTAATTTAGATGCTGACGATCTGCCTAAGAATAGATGAAGCATCGAATGCTAATTATTGCATCAATAAGATTATTAGATGGTTTACGGGGTCATTTGTGTGGTCAAGCGGGTGTGTTGAGGTGGGTTATTTTTTTGTGATCTTGAGGTGATTTTTATAAGAAAATATATTTCAACTAATGAATTTTGATATTATATTTGTGATGATTAAAATTTGGAAGAATTTATCACACACCACATATTATTATTTGTGGTGAAATGCAAGTGCAAGGAGATATTTTATGAGTCTATAACTTTTATTTTCCCATGAAAGTAACTTGAATGGCTGGAAGTTGTCTTCTTGTGTTGAATTGATGGAAATCATTCTATTGTGTTTTCCTGTGATGTGCTATATATATATATATATATTGATGCCAGGAGACGTTAATTGAAGATAATAAGAAGAAAGGTGTGGATTTGCATTTTAAGCTAGATTTTCAAGCCATGACATGGTTTAGGGATTTTAAATAGATTATTAACATGGTCTAGTTGAGGCATGAATATAAAACTCACCCTGCCAGGTCAATCCGGGATTTTCATGTCTAATCTTTTTTTTAAAAAAACTAAAACAACGCTGTTTTAATTTATTGTTTTTTTTAAAAATCAAAACCCGAGTCATGTCACTGATGCGTTGGCTGCCCATGCCATGACTTGGTCCTGGGTTGCGTCTTATGACCATGAGTTGAGGTTTGTTTTTCAAGTCTGTGGGTCCTATTTATTTGGGATGGTGGGTAGAGATTGTTCAGAATAATAAACTTGAGTTCACTTTATACTTTGTTGACTTCCGTTTCAAAGGAATAAGATGCTAAAGTGTCCTAGGTATTTGAGATCTGTTAAGTAAAGATACAATCTGCCCATTTACTAGGAAAATTGAAGATTTGTGATTGTGATGCAGGAGTTGCAAGATAGTGTGGCAAAGGCAATCAATTCCAATGAAGAGATGATAAAAATTAGGAAGGAGATTGTAGATTTCCACGGAGAGATGGTTTTGCTGGAGAATTATAGTGCTCTGAACTATACTGGTACTAACATTCATAACTACTGTAATTAAGTTATTGCATTTGTTTAATTATATTGCCACAAAACAATCATGGTTAATCTTTGCTTGTTTTCAACAGGATTGGTAAAAATACTGAAGAAATATGATAAAAGAACTGGTGCTCTCATTCGCTTGCCCTTCATCCAGAGGGTGTTGCAACAGCCTTTTTTCACCACCGATCTGCTCTACAAGCTCGTTAAAGAGTGCGAGGCAATGCTCGACGGCCTCCTTCCATTGAGCGATGGGGATGATGACTTGTGTGGCGATCCTTCGACCTCGTCAACCACCACAAATGATGGCCTACTCAGATTCCCAAGGGAACTTGCAGAGATTGAACTTATGGAGAGTTCATCTATGAAGAGCACCATATCTGCACTGCGGGTTCTAAAGGAAATTCGAAGCAAGAGCTCCACTGTTAGTGTTTTCTCATTGCCACCACTTCAGATAAGCGGATTGGAGGATGCTTGGAAAAAGGTTCCTATACTTGAACAAGAAGCCAAGTAGCAGGATTCTGGGGGATTGTAGGCTTGCCCCACTCTATTCTGCAAAATTTCCTTCTAAAAGAAAATCTCTTTCAAGTGACCTTTCATGCATGGATTATGCATATCTACGATACTAACACATATTAAGATGTTAATTAATTAATGAATCTTCTAAGCACAAGTATGTACAGCCGAAACCTTTGCCCCTCTCATATTTCTGTTCACCGTCTTCTGAGTTTGGTTGTGTTTTTGTGCTTCACATTTCTTCAACCATGATAATGAACCTAATTGTTTGGCTTGCTTTTCTATGATTATCTCACATTACTGATCGAATTTTTAAAAAGGTCTTTTCATATTTGAACCAAAATATTATATCTTTTTACACCTTTTCCTAAATTTGAAAACCTAAATGATAATATTATAAACAAATCTAGCTCGTAGAGATGTGTTTGTGTACAAGGTGTGTCCTATAAATTAGGTTTGAGGGTCAGCTCATGACTTAATCGACTTAGAAATTGATCTGGATTCGGTTTTATTATATTTATAAATGTAAGAGTTGATCCCATCTTAATGTAATTCTATTAAAAATCTAAATTTTTGTGACTTGTTAAAAATTTATTAACTTTTTTTTTTATAATTTTTTAAATGATATTGTTTTATTTTTTTTTAAAAGAAATTTTTTTTGGTTATCGTACTTAATCCATGATCCAAATTGGATGTCATATTTAATAACTATGTTATTATCTAAACTAAACCTTCAAAATTATTATTTTTTAAATTAAAGCTAGTAGATTTCTCGAGTAAAAATTCATTGGGTTTAAAACTTGTATAATTTTATAATATTTTATGTTTAATTTTTTATCAAATAAAATGAGATTGTAAGATTTGAATTTATGATCATTTAATTAACAAGACTGATATTATATTAAAAAATTATCTAACTCAATAACTTAAGTTAAATAAAATTTTAATATATAATTTATCTCAATAGCTCTCAAGCTATGGTTCTTTTTTTTTGTTATATTCAATATCCTCCGAATATTTTTTAAATATATAAACATTTAAGAAATTCAATTTTTTCAGTAACTTTTTGTTACTTTCTAAATTGCTATTGATTTAAGCAAATTGATTTAAATACAAAACTAACTTGTGTAATCCTTCTTTCTTTTATATGTTTCAAACTTACCAAAGCTTAATTTTAACTAATCAATTTAGTAATTACAAATATTTCTTTTGTCTATGACATGCAGCTGCTAAGGAAGATAGAATCATAGCATAAAAGAGGTTTAAAATGATAATGCCAAGAAATATTTGTATTTGAAAATGTAGGTCTTCTAGTGATGAGAGCAAAAATGTCTAAAAGTACTTGGATGATGAAGTTATAGATGTAAAAAAAACATCATAACGAAGCACTCTCTTAAAGTGTTTATAGTCTTAAAAGACAATATTTAACATAATATTATAACCAGATAATACATTATAACACCTTGCATTAAAAAGTATATACAATAACAATTATTAAACTTGGTTAGAATTGATAGGTTGACTTGGAAAATTTAGGAACTGAAATCTAATTCGAATTAGGTTTTTATTTGAATTGGATAAGATATCTACCAGATTTTTTTTCGGATCCAGCAAACCTTTCAAGAGGTTCGACTCTCCTTTCACTAGTCGATCTAGCACAGGAATGGGAAAGTGATTGAGTGGTTAAAATGACATAGTCAATAACTTCTTTGATGAGACAAATCTTATGAGATGATAGTTTTGCAAAATACAACTCTAGAAATTGTCTCTCCTTTGATTAAAAATAAAAAGAAACTAAAAGAGAAGAAAGGACGAAGGCAAATCCACTGACAAAGCATCTTCTTGCATTCGTTGCTCTAAAATAAACACCAACTACTAAATTAGACTTGGCATATGGAAAGTGAGAAATTGAACTTTGAGAAGTTGGCATTAAGATACCAATTATGTGTTTGGAAGTTGATTGATAAACCAAGTTTTTATAAGTAAATTTATTTATATTTTTCTAAAAGTGCAAAATCAAGAATATTCAGGAATAAACTTTTCAAACTCTCAAGTGTATTGAGCTAGCATGAAATAACCCCAACACATGCCCTAACATAGACATGCTAGGGCTGTCATACTGATAAGCCCAGACATTGCTAGGTTTGACAAATGCTAATAGGTGCTGTCAGGCCTAATAGCCTGGCTTGCACACACCTCGCATAGGTGTCGAGCCCAAGGTTTTTTGCCATCTTACCTTGGGTGTGGTTGGGGGCTCCATGTTCTCCTAAGTCTAATGTATGGCCAGATCACTATTCCATATATGTAAATATAATGCCTAAATCTAACATTAGACCCTCACGAATTTTACATGAGTCTTAAATTTTAAGAAATAGACTTGATTAAACAAGTCTATACTCCACCAAAATCATTAAGTGTATTAAGATCTTTCATGACCCATCATGTATCTGTCTCTTAGCTAAATAAAATGAGTAGAATACAACTTGCAATATAAAATTGATTTATAAGGATGAAATGACACTTCAACCTCTCCACTCCAGCAAAAGGATAAGGTTTAGAGGCTATAAATACCCTCAAAACCATTCAGGTAAATGGTTTACAATATCTTCATTTGCAATATTTTTAATATACATATATTTCTAGAGTTTATTTTTATAAAATATCATTATATTTTCTCTTTTTAAAAAGATATTTATTTTTACAAGTATTAGCTATCAGCTACCTTGGTTAACCAGACACTAAGTACAACTTATCAGTCATATTGGTTAAAAAGAAATACTCAGAATGCTAGAATCAAGTGATTAATCAATTATCCAATACATAAACCTTACTCATAAGCTACTTGAGTTTTCTTGATATATCATCAGTGGTGCAAGGTGTTTTTGAAAAAATATTTTTCAATAAAAAATACATCAAGATGATATTTTTTATTTTTTAATGTGAACACGTCAAAATCATTAAACAAACATGTAAAAATATATAAATTTGATATTTTATCAAGTGAAAAATAATTTTTAAAAAACTTTGAAATGCAGGATGAACAATCTAACTTATACCAAGCCCTCTCCTTTCTATACCATAAGAGATAGTGGTACTTTACTTTTCAGTTGAAAAAAAAAAGAGAGCTTGAAAGCGACAATTTGAATGAAATACTATAGTTTAGAGGAAATCATGTAAATAGATATAGGAGTCGATGGTATTCTTTTTTATTTTTATTTTTAACTATTATATTGTGCTCTGAAAATCTGAAACAGTGAAACGGTAAGATAGATAATTCCCTTAAAGAAGGTCATTGAGTGACTTTTTGGTATCAAACCCGTCGAATTAACAACCAAGAACAATAACAAAAAATAAAACATTCTTGTTTTAGTTAAAATATTTGATCTGGGTTGATCTAACAACCTATAGACTGCCCAGTAATTCAGTGATCTAAGGTTTTTTTCTGAATTATTCCTAGAGTCGGGTCTTTGGGAAAAAAAAGAAAATAAAACAGAGAGGTAGAGGGGTTGAGATTCTGCCTGGCCCAGCCTTGTGCTGAGGCCGGCGCAGTTGCTTTTGTTGGGTTCCTTTGGAAACAGGCTATGATAGCCAGAGTTGGGCGTAAGGCTTCTCCTTTGCTTGGGTGAATGGGTTTTGGATCTGTGCATGATTGGAAGCTTCATCAATGAAATTCAAGTATAATTGTGCATTTGCATTCTTGTCATTGTGACAATAAATTAGGTTTGCGACATTTTGTATCTTTTTTTGAGTTCATGCTAGAACAAAACCCTTATTTTTCACTCTGTTTTTGCCAATTTGTTGTCTTTTTGCCCATCAATTTTATTGTCACTAAATGCTTGCACCAAATGATTTGAAGGGGGTAGTATTAGGTGATTTCCACGTATTAAAGAAATACAAATTTTGATTTCCTTAATAATTAATTTAATTTAAAAGTTTAAGTTATGACATAAGATATAATTTATATTAATTTTTAATACATTTATTTTATTAAATGGAAACTTTTTAAGCTCAAAATTTACATAGATCCATACAAACTATTTTATGCTTAATCTTTTTATTAAATAAATATAAATGGTGAAATTTAAACTCATGAGCGCTTAAAGAATATTTGAAAACATGGTGAAATTTATTTTTTTTATAAAAAAATAATTTTTTTGATGTTTTGGATTGTTTTGATAGACTGATTTTAAAAATAAATTTTTAAAAATAAAAAATATTATTTTATACATTCTGACATGAAATTTTTTTTTGAAAAATAACCATAATCATACTTCTAAATAGGCTTTTTAGGCATTAAGACACTGATACTATGTTAAAGAACCAATTCAATTTAAAAACTTAAATTGTTAAATAAGATTTTAAAATATAATTTATATCATTCTTTAACATAAAAAAATATTATTCAAATATATTCTACCTCATAAGGCATGTAGGATTCATGGAACATATAAATTTGTATATGATGGTAGGGTACCTTCTAAGCAAAAATGGAAATTATACTGCTGGCCACTAGCCTATCCTAACAAAAATAAAACAAGATAATCATAGGTTAATTGATATGTCAATCCAAAGAAATTAAGCAATTAGATAATACATGTGTGTGAGTGTGTGTTCAAGGTGATAACAAATCAAGGGAAAAATCTGTGGAGTTGTCCAAATGGTTAAGTTAAAAAAACGAAATTATGCATCTTCCACTCTGCTCCTGCAAACAAAGAGTGATGAAAAAGAGCACACCACTATTTCTAAGGTGTCACGAGTTTCCACTAACAAAAGAAGGTTCAGCGGCCCAAAATTCAATGAAATGGACACCAATTAAGGGAAGTGGACTGAGCAATTTAATTATGGCTATAAATACTATGATGTTATGCAAATTCTAGTTGTAATTAAGCAAGACGAGAGAAAGTCATAGAACAATGGAAGGGTTAAGGCTGGTTGTCATGGTGATTTTTGTTATGGCTTTGTCTGTGGAAAGCCAATTGAAAACAGGGTTTTATTCTTCTTCATGTCCGAAAGCCGAGGCCATAATTAGGTCCACAGTTGAATCATACTTCAAGAAAGATCCTACCATTGCAGCAGGGTTGCTCAGGCTTCATTTTCATGACTGCTTTGTTCAGGTTCTTGACCTATTTATTCTCCACTCCATCCTTCAGCATATTTTAAACGCAAGATAATGATCAGTACTATGAACTAACATTAATCTCTTACAGGGCTGTGATGGTTCAGTGTTAATTGCAGGCCGGTCTTCTGCTGAGAGAAATGCGTTGCCAAATCTAGGATTAAGAGGGTTTGAAGTAATTGATGATGCCAAATCACAGATAGAGGCCTCATGCCCTGGCGTGGTCTCGTGTGCTGATATACTAGCACTGGCTGCTCGTGATGCTGTGGACTTGGTAAATGATCTCTTCGCCCTCAATTTCCAATGCATGAATAAAATTTAAGAGCAAGAAATATATTCTTATGCGTCGTGTGTTTGTTATCAAATCTCAGAGTGATGGTCCAAGTTGGTCAGTCCCAACAGGTAGAAGAGATGGCAGAGTCTCTTTATCCTCCCAAGTCTCAAAATATTTACCTTCTCCTCTAGACTCCATTGCGGTCCAGAAGCAAAAATTTGCTGATAAAGGCCTTGACGATCACGATCTCGTAACTCTCGTTGGTATAAATTTATTTCTTTCCCATTCCAAGTTAGCATTCGTTTACTTTCTTGAAACATAAGAACTGGAGACGACGAAAATAGAGGAGCTGTATCTCCATTTACCTCATATTAGCATTCGGTAACTTGTTTCTGTTTCAGGAGCACATACCCTAGGCCAAACACACTGCCAGTTCATACGGTATCGCCTATATAATTTCACAGCAACAGGAAATGCAGATCCATCTATAAACCAATCATTCCTATCACAACTTCGAGCCTTGTGTCCCAACAATGGTGATGGCACAATACCAGTTCCATTAGATAAAGATAGCCAGACAGATTTTGATACAAGCTTTTTTGAGAACGTACGTGATGGTAATGGAGTTTTGGAGTCTGACCAGAGACTTTGGGATGATGCTGCAACACGAGATGTTGTGAAAAAATATGCTGGCACCATAAGAGGACTTTTGGGACTTAGGTTTGACGTTGAGTTCAGGCAAGCCATGGTTAAAATGAGTAGCATTGACGTGAAAACTGGGACAAATGGAGAGATTAGAAAAGCTTGTTCAAAGTTCAATTAATCAATCGAAGGAGTGCTGCAACATAAAAATCTGCACGCGGAATTACTGTAATATGTGTGTGTGTGAGTGTGATGATGGGTTTCTAATAATTAATTGAGAAAATAATTTCTAGTTTTATACATATATAAGTAACCTAATAGTGTTGGGCCTCGTAAAAAACCAGAACTAATAATATTGGATAAGATTATTAAAATCGCTAGTTCATTTGTAACGAGTCAACGTGTATCTAACATGCTACAATGGACTAAAAACTCAAAACCAATAAAATCAGACTTAATTTGTGCAAAATTGATAAATATTATAAACCAGGTCCGATTTTACAAGTTTACTAAATTTGTGATATGAACCAAGTTATATTCAAATTTGGTCTTAAAATGTCTATTGACTAGTTTTGTGAAATTAAGCAGATCTTTTAAACAGTATATTGAATAAAGCTGAAATTTTACAGGAAAATACTAGATATATAAAAATATATTGTGATAAGTTTTCAGGTCAAATAGAGTTAGGAAATATAATATTTCAGAAAATTAAACTTAGTAAACTAATATTGTCAAATATATCAAACAATGCTTTTATATATTATTTGGGACATATCTAGAGCTACCCGTGGAATTTTACTTTAATTAGAGTTGGAATAGAAACTAGATATTTAAAACTTTCAAACTATATATCGTAGGCTTAATAATTCATTTAAACGAGAGAGAATGACATGTTTGAAATCATGAGAGAACAACATGTTTGAAATCAGAACTCAAATTTGCTAAGAATATACAAAAATTGAACATTCAGGTTATATGAAAGAATTTTAACATGAATTTTTTTTTATTATTCTATTTTTTTTATTAATTTATTTTTTATTAATTATTTTTAATTTTAATTTTTTCTAGCACATTAGACATTGTTTAGGAGTTTATTTCATTATTGAATTTATGTTAGTTAATTACTAATTTAAATTTATTAGCTTGCAACTCAAAATTGTTTTATCAAAACTTATTGTTATAAAAACAATCAGGTTGCCACTAGATTTATGTGTGCTTTATACTTTTTACTAATTCTCTTGTATTGAGAAATTTGATTTTGATACTTTTTATTTTTTCATGTCATTAATCTATTAATTCATACTATCTATCCCTCTTATTTTATTTAAATAACACATTGATTATGATATTGTTGACTCATTTTATTAGATTTTAATGATATTTAATTTATTGATTATAATTACCAATATATAATTAGTTAAAAAAATTACTTGTAATTTTATAAGTTTACTATCCTAGTTTATATTATATTTTTCGTGATATGTAAAAAAAATGTCTTTGATAACCTTGGTATTGAATATGATAGCCAAGGAGATTAAATTGGGTCTGGCTAGGCAGCAGGATATTAGGTATGGAGGTAGAATCTAATATTAAGAGTAAAGAAATTGAACCCAATTTAATCTCAAATGAAAAAAAAAAATTATCATCACCTCATTTTTGTACAGTATAAAAAAAGTTTCATTAATTTTTTTTTATCATATGATAAAAAATAAAATTAAAAAATTAAAAAATCTAGCGGTCCAGCCAGAATTTATGCAATATAAAAAAGTTTCATTAATTAATTTTTTCTTTACTATATGAAAAAAAATCAAATAAAAAAATTTAAAAAAACAAAAAATAAAATTATTTATCAGCTAGCCAAACTTAACATTTTTAAAAGCGATTTGAGTCTAGTTTCTAAACTAGACCTAATAATAAAGTTTGGTTTGATCAAATTCAATAGCTTTTGACATAAAAAATACAACTTTTCCAACAATTTTTTTTAATTAAAAAATAATACAAATAACACTTTTCATGAGTTATAGTATCATCCACAATATAAATATATAAACATTTATATTTCGGGTGATAGGATTATCCACAATACAAGATATAGTATTATCCATGTTACAATAATTCTATGTCTACAATAAATACAATATATTTCTTTCACACTTTTAATAAATAGGATAACATATTCAGTTCTTAATGAAGGACACCGAGTGAAAGGTACAAGTAGGGCAATCACAAAATAAACGTGATTAACTCATGCTTGATGCTAATCCAGTATTTCCTCCCCTACTAGAAACTTAAAATAATAAATTTAAAAGCATTAACAAGAATCAAATCCGTCAATTATAAGTTTTTCCAGCTCCAAATATAGATTTGATTTCATTCATAAAAATCAATTATAAGTGCTTAAAAATCGAAGAAATCAATTTCACTATATATAAACATTAAGAAAATATGACTGAAAGTAAAACTCATGTAATATATATATATAAAGAAGGTACAAGTTAACAAAGTTTTCAAAAAAAGGATCACACTCTAATTAATAATTTTATTGGTGTATATTTTTTTTTTCAAGAAATCTAGGTTTATAACTTTTAAATAAACTAGAAAACTAATCTAAATAAATTAGAAAATCTTGAAAAAAATAAAATAAAAATAAAAATTTTAAACAAATTAAAAAATAAAAAATTATTAAATTTAATTCTTTAAATTAAATTAAAAATTAAGAAAAAATATTTTTTCTTTATAAACCTACTGCATCATGATCAATACTACAATTACAAGTCTCAAAAAAACACACTACCCCACACCATATATTAGTCTCAGTTTCGATACTGTATATAAAACTCCATAGATAGACCAAAAGAAACAGTAAAGGAGAGGAGAGGAAACCCATAATCCATTATTATTCATTTCTCCTCTTTTCCATTTATTTGGACAACCTGCTATAGTCGCGCAGACTGGAAGATAGAGACTACTATATCTGTGTCTGTCCCTTTGTCTTCAAGAGTACTTAAACCGCTTGTTGCAGGCAAAACATCTTTCTTTTATCGCCAACTACTTTAGTTAAAGAAGGCTTCTCTTAAACAGCTCTTTCATTCTTCATCAAATTTTCTAGCTTAACTGTCAATTTCTAGTATTTATAGACAAAGATGGCTTCTCTTACACCAATCTCTCAAACCCAGTTTTTATTTAACAAACCCCTCCTCAAATCCTCATCTCCTCGTCTTGAAACTTGTTTTCAATCAAGTTTTGTGTCGAAAAGGTTGTGTTTTCAATTGAAAGTTCCAGTCTTTGATAGAATGCCTTTGAAAAATACTGCTGTTGTGGCTGCTACAACAGTTGAGAAGCCTAAGAAGAGTTATCCAGGTGAGGCAAAAGGTTTTGTGGAGGAGATGAGGTTTGTGGCTATGAAGTTGCATACAAGGGAGCAAGCAAAGGAAGGGGAGAAGGAGGTGAAGGAGAAAGAAGAAGAAGCTGTCCGTAAGTGGGAGCCTTCTATTGATGGCTACTTGAAGTTTTTGGTTGATAGCAAGTTGGTTTATGATACCCTTGAAGAAATTGTTGAAAAAGCTTCTTTTCCTTTTTGTAAGTTTGATTGTTGTTTTAAGTTTCTTTATTTGATGATATGTTTACCTGGCTTTTAATGGTGGATTTGTTTATCTTTGGGGTGTGGCAATGGTTGTCTTGTTTTGTTTCGATGATTGTTTTTGGGTTGCTTGAAGGATTGTGTTACTGATAGTCTTTTGGTTTGCTTATTGGTTTGGACTAGTAGTTATGGATGTGGAACTTTGACTTCATAATTCATAAATTGCCTTTAGTATGAGGTGTGGGTTACCGTACTTGGATAAACAGGTGATTCTGCTAAGAGTGGGTTATGGCATTTTGAAAGAGAAACTGATGGTGCTCAATGTCTTTTTTGGTTAAAATGATCATAATCATTCACAAACCTCATACATACTTTTACATTTACCACTCCATGTCTATATAGTGCATGGGGTGGGATCATTTTGCTGGTGTTTTGGTTTTCTTGTTTTTATCACCAATGCATCCCCGAGTTCCCTTTTGCACCGTTTGTGACTTACGAACATTTTTGTAGACCATGGGGTGCTATACGCGTGTTGACTTTTACCTTGTGACAGAGCTTAAGACCTGAATCCCATTTTATCTTTTCCTTTAGATGCTGAATTCAGAAATACTGGACTGGAAAGGTCTGAAAAGTCGGCAAAAGATTTGGAGTGGTTCAAAGAACAAGGCTATAACATTCCCAAACCTTCTTCTCCTGGTGTTAGCTATTCACAAATTCTGCAGGAATTGTCAGAGAAGGATCCTCAAGCATTTATTTGTCATTTCTACAACATATATTTTGCTCACTCTGCTGGTGGTCAAATGATTGGGAGGAAGGTAAACAATTAGTATTTAACCTGAAGTGCCCGTATTTTTTCATGCTACATGATAATTTTTGCATGGGTGGAGCTATTTTTGTGGCTCCATGCTTAGCTGTTGGGTTGATTTGATGTTTGGTACTATTTGATATTTGCAAGCAAGTAAATCTTGAAGTGTCTTCTCTTTAACCTCAAGAATCACCATGTTTACGCAATACATTAGGGGTTTTCTAATGAATTAGGAATTGCGAATCATGGGCTGGTTTGGAAAAAGGTTGTCTGGCAGCAGCTATGCAGATTTAACCCAGTGCATGCCTGCTACTGGCAGTGGCAAGTGGCAACAGTTTTCAATGCGCTCAACTCTTTTCATTTTTGAGATATGTCTTGAAAAGCAGCTAGGTAATATGGATAATTGTCTTAGTATATGAGGTAACACACTCACATTTACCATTTTGTTTTACATCAGGTAGCTGAGCAGTTACTTAACAAAAAGGAGTTAGAATTCTATAAATGGGATGGTGACCTTTCCCAGCTGTTGCAGAATGTCAGGGACAAGTTGAATAAAGTTTCAGAGGTTTTTTTCTCGCTAGTCCCACAAAATTGTCTTGTTAATCTCTTACCACTAATTTAAACCTTGTGTTGATCCTGACAATTTAACCGTCAAATGTCAATATGACCATCTTACTTTACTTCTATGAACTTTTTGTTATGAGTTCGATGACCTGGTAGATAATGTGTTAGTTTTTGGGATTGCTCAGGGCTGGACCAGAGAGGAGAAGGACCACTGTTTGGAAGAAACAGAGAAATCATTCAAGCATTCAGGGGAGATTCTTCGCCTAATATTATCATGATGTTGTAATTGCTTGTAGTCTTTCGTTATGGTGCAAGCCTTAAAATGTTGAAGTTGTTTCTTTTCCGTGGTAACTTTACTTCCAATGAAATCATTTGACTTATGTTACTGTGTAAAGAACTTCATTCAATGTACAAATAAATTCGACAATCATTTGGCCAAGCTGTAGTGTGGAAATGCTGTAGATATTGTTTTTGCGTCTTTTCGACAATCATTTGGCCAAGCTGTAGTGGAAATGCTGTAGATATTGTTTTTACGTCTTTGTGCCATGAGCGTTATAGAATAAATTCTAAGTCATTGATTATGGAGTAAATGGGGTGTTTTTGGGGGTGGGGGGGAACTGGTTTCCATACCTTTAAGGTCATGAGGTTTAGATGAGGATGGCGTAATGATAACAATATTGAAGTTTGTCTTATGCCTATGCAATGCGTAGGTATATATCAGGAGACCATCTAGGCCCTCCATGATGAAAAGCAATGATGCTGAAGAACAGTTTGCTGAACTAAACATGTGACAACCCAGATCCAGATCCATGTTTTTGTCGCATAGCCTTAAGGCTGAGCGTATGCGTGAGAGAGTAAGAATACTGCATCTGGATTCCGTGTCTATTTCCCATTCTGTTGTGCAAAACAAATCACTCCATACCTTGCTTTCTTTCTCAGCCTCGAATTTAGATTCTCCAAATTCAGTGCTCATGCATACCTTGTTAGGATGCATGTGCAGCTATAATAATCCACACCTTGTGCCTGCTGCATTGGGATTTGGAGAGGTACATTGCACATCATTTTCAGGCTAGAGACCTTGGATGTGGATGCCTGGAGAAGTAAAGAAAACTATCTTCAGGCTGGCCTTAACTCCCCTCTTCACCAATCCATAAGGCAATAATTTCCATATCATACTTTTGACAAGGACATGGTTTCCAGGCTGGTGAATTATTGCCCTCGCCGCGTAATTATTGCCCAACTCCCAATCAAGAAAGGCCATGATAGATGTTGAATTAGCAGCCTTGTAATATATTTAACAAGAAAAAGATACTGTAACAGGTCTGATCCTCGCACGTTTTTTTAAAAAAGTTGTTTTCATGATGGGGCCATTTGTTTACTTTTCTTCTTATCTCCTTATATATGGTAGGAGAGTTGATAAGATAAAGCAACTCCACTCTTAGCTCCCTCTTACAAAGAGGGATGTATCAGAGACAAAATGGTCAAACGCCTCTCCCTATTTGGGCTCGTCTGTCTTCTCCTTCATAACATTCCCACATTCTAGCTCTATCTCGCCTACCTTGCAGCCTCGTGCTCTGAAATCCTTCTATCCCAAAAATATTCAGGTATGAAGCTATCAAAGTTAGCATTTCTTTTGACCTGATTTTGATTCACATAATTCAAAGAATCTGTACATAAATTTGTTATTTTTTCTTCATATACTATATCTTTTTCCCACATAAATCTCAGGCTGCAAAGAGCTGTCCATACGAACTTGTTATAAAGACCAGTTGCTCCTCTACAACTTACACCAGAGACAAAATCAGCGTAGCTTTTGGTGATTCTTATGGCAATGAGGTTAGTATGAAACCTAGTTTACTATATAAGATTTGAACATGTTTCCGGTTTGGGTTCATGTCTGTTTAGTAGCGAAAAACTTGTAAGAAAAATACAAGGAAACCAACAATATTCTTGTCGTTTCCAGCAAAACAAGAACAAAGCGTCTCTAGTCTAATCAGATTTTCATGGCAACAGATCTTGACATTCAAAATCTAAAATGAACCCATTAAAGGAAAATAAATCTAGATAAAGGGTCTGATCTGATTTTTGTGTATTTTAAATTTGATTGATAAATTGTTCGAGGTCTATATCAAGAGACTTGACGATCCATCTTCAGGAACATTTGAGAGGTGTTCAACAGATTCATTCCAGATAAATGGACCGTGTGTGGATTATGTTTGCTATCTATACATGCTGAGTACAGGATCTGATGGCTGGAAACCTGAGAGTGTGAAGATTTACGATACATATACCAAGACTGTGACATTCAACAACAACAAATTCCTTCCAAATGGGGTGTGGTATGGGTTTAATGTCTGTGGTCGAGCATCTGAGTCAGCAATTATGTAGTTGACAATGTGATCATGTTGATGATTGTTGTTGTGCTTTGTTAAACACATTATGGTAAATCATTAACAATGGACTCCGCATATACTGAGGATTTGCCGGCCTAGAAAGTTTTAAAAAAAATCAAGTGAAGAACACAGCAGGTCAATTTACCGACTTAATTTAAAAGCAATTTTAAAAAAAAAATTAAATACATAACAAAAAATAACTATCATTTTAAAAAAAATCTAAATAAATAAATAAATAAGATATTAAATCTAAATACAAATAAATTAAAATTTAAAAAAATATATAAAACAAGCATAAATTTAAAAAATTTAAAAAAAATTAGGCGTCGCTAACATTGACAAACCAAGCCAACACATTTAACCCATTTATTTAAGGCTTAAGTGACTTGGCTTTATATTTTTTTTGTTGCATTTGAGGTAGATAACATGTTGCCTATCCTAATTATTTTAAAAAAAATTAGAAAACTTGTCATTTGAAGTTGTCTAAATTTTGATTATTATGGTAGCTGGAAAATCAGTTTTTATTTTTTTACCTTAAAAAATATTTTTTAATATATTTTTAACTCAAAATATCTAAAAAATATTTTAGAAATTGTTATAAACTTATATATAGCCTAAAAAATCCACTCCAAAACCAAAAATCAAACTAAATTTAAATATGTTTTTTCAAGAACTTTTAACGTAAGAAAAAAATATTTAATATAATATTAAAAAATAACCTAATAAAAATAAATATAATATTAAAAGATAACTCAATAAAAATAAATATAATATTAAAATATAAATTAAAAAAAAACAATGAAAGAAAAAAACAAAGAAATTTGTTTTTTTCAAGTTACACACGTGGTGAAATTACTTTTCAATGCTACATGTCTTCCCCATGTTTAAGTTAATTGTTAATAATAAAACACTGGGAACAGCCAAAAGGGAAATAAAAAAGTTAAAATTGGAAGTCACGAAGGATGGGAAAAGGGGATGTTCCTTGACTCTTTATGGACTCTAGAGTGTGACAAGAAGATTAAGCATCTGGCACAGTCATCAAGAAACGTGATATGGATTTTGTTGCCCTTTTCGCCGCGTGTGCTTTTCACCTCTTTCCCTCATCCTCCTAATGGATTGAGTATTATTTAAGTGAACCACTGTTCAACTCCGTTTTCTTCTTATGAGCTTCCGATAGAGAGGAAAAGACTACAACAGACTAACATGGACTGGCGGCATAAGATGAGGAAAGTTTGGTTTGCTGTTTCTTCAAGATTCAACTTTCGCAAATCTGGTTGGTTTTTGCATCTTATCACGGTTTCTTTACTTTAACTACACCAACAAGCTCTTTTCTCTAGCCCAATGTAGATGGGGATGCGCCTTACTTGAGCACATGATGATTCTTGGTGGGAATACCAAGTTCTACGTGGTTGGACTTGGAGAACTAATGCTGATGTCTATGCTTTATGATTAAGCAGGCTTGTAGGAGTGCTTGTCGCTTGTTGAAGTTGCAAGATGATGTACAAATGTGTGGGTATAGAGATGTGGAAGTAATGTGGAGTATGTTCATTGAATCTAATCCAGAGAAAATAACAGCAGCATTAGTGAATTCTACTTCCAAACCCACCAGCACGAAAATCCAAATGCCTTCTTCGAGGTCTTTCCTTTGGTCTCACAACAAAACAACCACTGCCACTACAACTTTGTTTACTTCATTCAATCAAGCTATAATTACCACAGAAGAAGAAAATGCAGAAACAATTGAGGGGTAGATATGCATGTTCTTAGTTTATTCTCGTCGGTAAAATGGAAATGAGATAACATGCTTTATGTAACAGTTGTTCTCACAGGAACACTGTTGACCAAAACTATTACAGTTCAGAGTCTCATAATCTGGTCATTAATTTATCCTAAACTCTTTTTAAGTTTTCTTTCTTGATCGCATATTCTAAAGTTTATTGTCGTGTTATTGGACCATGGGCTATCTATATAGCACCATCAAAACTCTCCTCTACAAAAGAAATCCATGACGCATCCCATGATGAGAGAGCACTTGCTGTTGAAAAACAGACTCGAGGATTTAACCCAGTTGATTATGCATTTCCAGTAAGGTTAATTATTGTTAGTATATGTTTTCAACTGAATTCCGTAGCCTTGGTAAGAAATTATTCATCACAAAACAATTAATAGAAATATGTTTTGATAGTGCTGGCATGATCATCAGTATATTAAAAGGAAGAAGTAGGATACTTGCATTGCTAGATATCATTTTTAGGGCAATCGCCTGAATTAAAGCATCGGGAAATAAGTCTTAAGAACCGAGTTGAAGGAACCTTAGTGCCATGGGATGCTTGGCTTCAGACAAGTCATCAGGTTTCAAAACTTCAACAATTTCTCCGTTCACAAGTAGGCAAACTACATCAGCAATCCTCTGGATCTGTTTGATGCTGTGAGAGACAATAACAACTGTCAAGCCTCGTTGTTTCTTTAATTTTACAAGAACCTCCTCTATGTTTTGTGTTGAAATCGGATCCAATGCACTAGTAGGCTCATCCAGTAGCAAAACCTTTCAAAACACAGAATATAATCAGAAGAACAGCATATATTGGCCAACTGAAAGCAGTTTAGCAAGTGCGTGAAAAAAATTTGGAGGCATGAAAACATAACCAAGAGTTTTTGCACATTTCAATAGGCATTACCTCTGGTTGATTAGCTAGGGTCCTAGCAAGTGCAACCCTTTGAGCTTGACCGACAGATAACTCATTACTAGTCTTTTTGTAGAAGGAAGAATCAAGGTCTGCAAGCGAAAGCAACTTGTAAACCTCGTCATCAGTAAGCTTCTTCCCCTTCAATAGTGGTCCATATCGTATGTTATCTGCAACCGTGCCTGAATAGATTTAAATCAATGGTCAGTTAGCTATAAATCACATAGCATTTCTTTAAGGTACCAGGCATATATCCGTCAAGTCAACAGAAGATAAAAAGTGCTATTACTGCCGTCTGCTGCCGCTGCTACAACTGGAATTTCAGGGGGAAGCTGCTGCATCCCAACCCCAAAGGAAGAATCAATGTGATTTCCATCACGAATCTAGTCCAGAAATTGTGTCGGGACTTGGAACGCATTAGGCGAAGGCACGTGATGGTGGTTGAATGCATGACAGTGAAATACTTAGCTGGCATGCATATGGATTAATCAAAATATTACAACAATCAGGCATCCTGCCATCATAATATTACAGAGAAGTATCCAATAACGTAGCTAAGAAACTTGTAGCTATTTAAAATTTCAGATGACAACAACCAGTGTCTTGCCTGCCAATCAATATTATGATGGCATGCTACCTGATCTTTAGAGTACTCTCTAAGGATTCCATAATCGAAAAGGCCAAAAACTTCCTGAGCTACAATCTACGGAGAGCACTGTGCTATTTTGGGACTGGATTTCAAGGAGCACTCTATACCAAAATACATGCCACCCTCTGTGCTGATCTACACTGGACTATTAACTCAATCACCCTACCAATTACAAGAAATTTACTAACTATAATGATAATTCAGAACACTGGCCGAGCTTGGAAAGGCAAGAATTAAACATTGACAAGCATATTTATGCAGGTTTTGATTGATAAACCAATGGGTCAAAATGAAACTGTAAGAAAAAGAAATAAAAAATCAATCTAACCATCAAAGAGAGCAGGAAGCTGAAAGAGCATCCCAACTTTCCTGCGATGGCCGAGAACATCAAGATCATTAACATCATGACCATCAAGAAACACGGTCCCACAAGGTGGTTCCCACAATCTGTTAAGTGCCCTCAAAACCGTCGACTTTCCACTTCCACTAGGGCCTATAATCCCCACAATCATCCCTTTAGGTATGTCCATATTGATCCCACTCAATATGGGCACCCCAGTATCAGAAACCTTAGTCAAATTTCGTATCCTAAACTTGGCTTCTGCCCCATCTTTCGCTGCTTCTACGTTAACAGCCAACAGGGGTTCCTGATTCCCGTTACCTGGAAACAAAGGAAGAGAAAACGGTAAAGGGTTTGAATAGCAAGACAGGAAACACAGGATAAGTCAAGAAATAAAGAGATTGCTGTTGTTGAAGAGTGATTTTACCTGGAGAGACGTCTACAGCTTGGTAAAGTGAAGTCAGAGACATTATTGTATTTTGTGTTGGGTAAGCAGGTTAGGTAGTGGTGTTGCTCATTCTAACATAGATGGGCAGCAGAAGAAGCCTGCCCCAGTTTTCGTTGGAACGATGGACCAGGTTCGTGATTCCTCAGATAATCCTTTCCTTCAAAAAAAAAACAAAAAACAATTGCTCTCTCTCTCTCTCTCTCTCTATATATATATATATATATATATATAAACCTAAACCGATGGATTGAGGATAACAAATGATTTGAAGACTCATCTTACAACTTATGTCTTCAAGGACTCAATTCATACATGGGTAACATTTTGAGGACTGATTTCAAATCCCCATTTCCTCCCCTCCCTCCTCCAAAATATTAATATTAAGAAAAATCAAGATGTTTAGAGAAGGAACTAAATCCACGACTTCATTTCTTAAACCCACCACGTGCATACAACACATCGTGCTAAAAGCTAAAATATTGATTTTTTTTTCTTATAATTATGAATTTCAAAATTCATCTTTGTTTTATTATATTATAAAATAAACTATTCCAGTATAATTAGTATTTTGCTTCTTGGTCATTTTATTTTATTTTATTTGTCCAAAAGATAAGGTAGTTTATTTTTATCATAATATAAATATCTTTTAAGAATTATATAAAGTTATTTTAATAATTATATTTTTAATGTATAATAAAATTATTAATGTAAAATTGCAAAGTTATTTTAATAATTATATTTTTAATGCATAATAAAATTATTAATGTAAAATTGCTTCTTTTTTTTTTCGTACTGACTATGTAAAAATCATACAAGCTCTTTAATTAATTAATTAATTAATTTAGTCCCTTTTCTCTTATTTAAAATTATTATATTTACATTAATTATTGTAAATGGTTTGTCTTGCTTTTTCTTTTTCTTTTTTTTTTTCTAAATTAATATCTTCTTAATTTTTTTATCATTTTTTTGAACTTTTTTTTTGTTGTTGTTTTTGTTTAATTATCTTTTTTTGAACTTTTATTTTTGGTTTGGTTCTATTAGGTTAGCACTCAATAATGTTTTTTTATTTCACCCCTATTTTTTTAATCATAAATAATCAATTATATTGTAAATAATTTTTAATTTCACCCCCTATAATTTTTTAATCTTTCAAATATTGTCCTAATTCTTTTTTTTTTAATTTCATCATCATTAGGTTTTTCCCATGAGTTTTTAGGCCCCATTCTTTTTTTTTTCCTTTTTTATAATTTTTATTAATAATTTTTTTAAAAAACATTTCATCATTTAAAATTAAATAGGATGATATTTAAGTTATTGGATTGAACTCAAGTTTATAATTTAATAAATTGTAAGATATTTTAGGATTAGATTAGATTTAGAAGATTTAACTAAATTTACTTAGTTTCTTTCTATTTTTTATGTTGATGGTTTTTTCTTTTTAAGTTTGACTCTTTTTTTTAAGTTTTTTATTAGTTATGTTAACATTGAGTTATTTAATAATCCAAATATTTTGGATTTAATTTTTTTTTATAAATATTTAAATTTCACTAATAACTTAGAACTTGAATTTTATTTAACCTACCACTTTTTTTTTTTTTACTTTAAAAAGAAATTGTTTGGCCCACGGCAACCGCGGGTAACATTTATAGTTATATCCTGCGAACATTGTTTAGTCAACAATGTTTAAAAAATTAATGTAAAAGTGTGAATCAGGATTAATTTTAAAGAGTATTAACCCCACTAATTTTTAGTATTAATTGGTTGGAGCTCATCTACCGATCATGCTTTGAGCTCTCAAATCACTCTTTGTTCACTTAGATATATAATTTTCAAATTAAATTAAATTAAATTAAATTAATCTTAGACGTTTTAGTGACTAAAACAATTAAATATTAATTATATTAACATAACCATTTAAATGTTGCAAAGTCAATAAAATTTATCAACTGAAACAACTATAATTAATTATAATTTAAAATTAACTGTAACAAGTGATAGTGTATTTGATATTGTAATAGTTGTTGTGGTTATGAATTGAAAAAAATTATTTTATAAAAAGTACTTTTAGTTGAGGTTGGTTTGGAAAAATATATATTTGGTTAAAACTGTGATTGAAATTGAGATTGAATAAAAAATAATTTAATATATTTGGTTAAAAGAATATTTTTCAAATTAAGGTTATATATATATATTGATGATTTTTAATTTAAATATCACAAATTTAACTATTATTATTACATCATGAAATAATAATAATAATATCAAATATTTTTTATTATTATATTAAACTACGTGTAATTTCATCACATATGAAATCTATCCAATAAGGACTATATTTTCTATGGTTTCTCAAGCGTGCAATAATATCAGGTAAAAATATCATCAAGAACAAAATTAGGATTGCAATCAAATTCTGTAAATGCTACGTCATCAAACGATCTCCTTTCAAATTTTCAAATAAAACACAATTAAAAAATAAAAAATATATATTAATATTAATGATTTTAAATTTAAATATTGTAGATTTAATTACTACTATTACATTATGAAATAAATAATACTTTATATAAAATATTTTTTATTATTCCATTAAATCATCTACAATTCCATTACGTACAAAATTCATCCAAAAAAACTACAGTTTCCATGATTTTTTGAGTGTGCAATAAAATTAAATAAAATATTATCAGAAAAAAAAATTATAATTATAGTACAAGTAAATTTAATTTACTCTATACTAGTTTTTCAGAAAAAAATATTGTTCACATGCCAGTGCAAGTGAATTTAATTCACTCTAAACTAGTTTTTCTTTAAAGAAGAACTGTTTACTTAAAAAAATAAATAGTGCGAGTGAATTTATAATTCGTTGCACCAATTTTTTTTTAAAAAAACTATTCAATAAACAGTGATAGTGAATTAAAATTCAGTAGCACTGTTTACTTAAAAAATAAACAGTGTGAGTGAATTTATAATTCATTATAATGTTTTTTTTTTAATTATTTAATGAACAGTATAAATAAATTAAAATTTACTCATATTGTTCACTTAAAAAAATAATGAATTTATAATTCATTGTACTGTTTAAAAAAAAACTAAAATTATTCATGTAAATAGTACTAGTGAATTAAATTTCACTTATACTGTTCATTAAAAAAAGTAACAATGAAGAAGAAAAGTAGGCAAGAGCTACTTCAGCAAAAATTACTTTGTAAACATGAACTGTACAATGTCTCACTAAAAATAAATTGTTGTTCTTTGTTACTAAACATTTACATGTGATGATTTGTTTTTAAAAGCAATTGCAGCCGTATAAATAAACCACCACTAAAATTATGTTTATTTTTTAGATAACTTTTATGGTTATAATTTAAAAAAAATATAGTTAGTCAGATTTAGAATTCTATGAGTTTTTTTGTATAAACACAATTTAATGTATTATGTAACTATATTTTTTGTACCGCAAACGCAGAAAAATATGCAAAACAAACATACCCAGTCCAAGTGAAGAAACTGCCCTCAAGTTCTAGCTCTTGGGCTTATGTTACCTTTGGATTCGTGAATATGGAAAGAGGAATTAGAATTCTATGAGTTTTGCAACATGAATCAGTCTTTAATTCTATTTTTAGCCGGAAGGAATGGACCCATATATAGTTAGAAAATGGAGATTTCAGAAGCCGCCATGGCCACCCGTGAGAGCACACATCAACTGAAAATACAGAGAATTTGGACACGAAATGAATGGACGAAGAACATGCCTAATAGTTTGTTTAAGACCGAACAACTTCAAGTTGTATACAATTAAGGAAAAGAAAAGTCAGTTTTTTTAAAGAAAAAAATAAATAAAGACAAAGCAAGGAAAATAAAGACTAAAGAAAGTAAACTTGGAGTTGATTCTATCTATGGCTTATGAAGAGCTCTTCCAGCAAGCAAAGCAGCTTCCATGACTAAAGATATAACATCAATAACTTCATCAACTTGGCATTTGTTCCCCTTAAATGTATGTGCACCTGAGTTTCTGAAATTGTTCATGCAATTGATGAAGTTTTGGCTGCACTCTTGGCTTAGATAGTCATCTGCATGCAATAATGCACCATCCCCACATAATAAATAAATAAATCATTACTTCTACAATCACAAGCAACACATCACAGCAAATTTCCTGTCAGTTACACTCACAAGCAACCAAATTCATAGCTGTCCATATGCCTATCCTAATGGTGACTTCATCTATAGATTTAGCTTTCACTTTCGACTTATTTTCTATGCATCTCCACCGACACTTGATTACCGTGGTAATTCTTAATGATGACAGGCATTGTTTGTGCCTTTTTTTTAAATAAAAAAAAATTCTATGATTAGGGTATTGCATGCCTTGCCTCTAATTATGTGCTTGGTGTTCTAAGACAATATATATATATAATAGAAACATGTTTGAGAAGAGAAACAGAGATGATTACAATTTTGAAATGAATTTTTATTCTTTTCAAAATAGAAAAACAGGGGTGCATGTTTTCACTACCTCAATTGTTACCAGCTATTTTACCTGCTATTTTATCTCGATATAGTAATTCAACGTAAAGATAAGGGAAGGAGGAAAGGGAAAGGAATATTTATCTTTCTATCAAATCACAACTACTGATTTTGGCATAGTCAAATAATCCCCCCCACCCCCCCGGTTCATGATACCTTTTTGTAACCAATTTGTCCACCCCCTAGTATAGATCTATGGGAGCTGCAATTAAACAGTTGATCTCCCTTTTACCAGAAAAGGGACCATACATTGAGAAGTACTCGAAGAAATTTAAAGAAAATTACACCAACAACGGAGCCATGCTCTTATGGTGAATGAGAACTTACTGTTCTTTGCTTGCACACAGGCGTCATGCTTCATACAACAAGCATCAAGACCGTCACAAGGCTTCTCTCCCGGGCATCCACTATATAGAAGCCCACAATACTTGCCATATCTCAAAAACGGTGGCACTGCCATCCACATAAATCAACAACAATCTTGACCATATTCTTGTTAAAACTCAATGAGCAGAACATTCAAGCACAAAAGAAAAAAAGAAACAACCCTAAATTGTTTACTGTAAAGCGATTGTGTCTGTAAATTTTTTTTTATAGATTTTGTTGTTTGTTGTAATAGATAGATCAAACTGTCTTTTTGGAAAGAAAATAAATAATTGTAAAGAAAATTGCCCACCTGAACAGAACTCTGACTCACATTTCCTGCTACAGTCTTTGCTCTAAGGAAAACGAAGAAATCTTCAAGTATTATGGCTTGTATATATTACAAGAAAAAATAACGAAAAACTGAGAGATGATCAAAAGAACAAACCAGGGAGATAGCAGAACCGGTTGTTTGGACTCCAATGTTGAGTGCTTGGACAGAAAAGGATGAAAAGGCAAGGACAAGGAGTGAACAAGAAACGAGAAGGGCTACCTTCAATGAGTTGCGGCACTCCTTTGCCATTGTTTTTAGGACTGAAAAATGAAGCTTGGTTTTGCTTAAAGGCAGAGTATATGGGCAGAAAATGTTTTATTGAGAAACTGAAGAAAAGGAGGAGGTTTGTCTTGTAATGGCTCGTGATACGTTTTTGGAGTGTTGTTCATACTCACCCTTCTGACCAAAGTGAGATGTTTAAAATTGGAAGATACTGCGGGGTCGTTGTAGGGTCCATCTCTTGTGATCTTGCTCTTTCAACCACCTCTCAATCAAACACTCCAAAATGGTTTAAAAAATAAAAATTGTGTAACTGATTACAATGATATCAAATGTCTGTTTTGGAACGTGATGTCATGTTTTTTTAAATTTTAAAATTTTTTTATTATAAATTATTTTTTATCTTTTTAAATTATTTTTATATGTTAATATCAAAACTAATTTTTTTAAAAATAAAATAATATTATTTTAATATAATTTTAAAATAAAAATACTTTAAATCATAACCGCTACCACAATTTTAAATAAACCTAAACTCACTAACCCCATAAATCAATCTAATCTCAGTTGGGTTTTTTTATAAAAAATATAGGATGGAAGTTGATTTGCAAAATAAATCAAACCATAACATAGTTTATCAAATTAAAAATTTTATTTGATTTTTTAAAATAAAATAATATAATTTTAATTAATTCAAGTTAATTAAAATTAATTTATCTAACTTATGAAATCCAACCCGCTACCATAATTTTAAATAAATCTAAACTCACCAACCCTATAAATCAATCTAATCTCAGTTGGGTTTTTCTAAAAAAAAATATAGGATGTAAGTTGATTTAATTAAAGCTAAAACAAATCTTGTATTTTTTTTCATAAACGTCTAAATACATATATAGGAAGCTTTTTTAATGAGGTCATTTAAAACCTTATACTTTATTTTAGGAATTATATTAAGTATTTTAAAAAATAAAATAATGTGAATTCTAACAAAAAAAGTTAAGCAAATCTAAAACATGGCAAATTGTCTTGGTTAATTTAGATTTCAATATTAATGATTTAAAACCAGATAAACCAAGAAAATTAAATAACATATACAGTAAGAAAAAAAACTGATTATTTAAAATTAATTAAGCTATGAAGATCAAAGTAATATGAAAAATTGGACCTTATTCTTATGAATATATCATTTGAAATATGCAACATTTGATAACTTTGTTTCTTTATAGTGGAAAATATAACCCTTTTAATTTTCATTATCTCTTTAATATTTCATGGAGATCAATCATATAAAACATTATGAATTTATATAATATAAGTCATAATTATTAATATATTTTTGGAAGTCGAAGAGGGTCAATTAATTAACACCCCTCAAAATATAACCCTACCAGCTAGATATAGAATCCTTATAGATAGTCCTTTTTATGACATTTATGTTATAATTACAATATATTTACAATATATTGCTCTTCTATGTTATTAGCAGCTAGATATAGAATCCTTATAGATAGTCTGTTTTTATGATATTTATGTTATAATTACAATATATTTACGATATATTACTCTTCTATGTTATTAGTATCAGGTAATTATACCCATTTTTTCGAGATGGCAATTTAATCCCTCGTTTGTTTTTACTGTTCTTAACGGTAACCCTAATTTGCTATCCATTTCTTTCCAAATGTTCTTGTCCTGTACAAATATATTAGGGCCAACAGACTCCTAATCAGTCCTAACTTAAAAAAAAAACAAAAGGGCCAATGGCCCATTAATTACTCATTCCATAACCCACCAACCCAACATTACTTTATAAAATAGTTGACCATCTACAAGTTGAGATTTGCAGTCCATACAAAGCTATGCAAGCTCACTCATAATCTATACGATATAGTTAGGGCTCAGAGAACATCACTATATTCCAAGCCCAATCACTTCATGCATACTAGCTAATTACGTTAGAAAGGACTCTTCTAAAGGCTCAACTACGTCCTGGATATATGGTTAATTACTGGCTAGGAGAGCTTCCAAGCTTTACCACCATTGATGCTGAATTTCTTAAGCCTTCCGAAGAACATTACTAAGATGAGGATAAATTTTCCCATGTTACTCCACCTTCCAACAAATCCAAACCATGCATCTCTGCACGAGCTATCAGGTTCAAGTTGTCGTTTGCAGCTATAGCCAGTTGAGAACCCGACATTTCCATATGCGCTACAAAATGATTAATTTTTCATTATGGAGTTAGTTAAATATATTATGCACACAGTCGATCATATATAGATTTTGATTACATAAAAAAAATAAATGATTTGGACAGTCGTTCTCTGTGATAAGAATTTATGATACCTTACGACTTCTATGGTGATATTGAGCACGTTGAAGTTGAGGGGGTCTTTCTTCAACTTCTCTCTCTCTGAGACGCAAACGAGAATCACAAAGATGGCTAAGGTAGATAAAGGTGAGAACAACAGGCAATGAACCAAAGACTTCCTTTGGTTTTTGCATTTTTGGCCAGTTTCTGAATCAACCTCTTCCTGTTGCTTTATTGGCATAAGTGAAGTGCATGGTGGCAGATACCTTCAAACACAGAAATAAAAATAAAAATAAATCCAAGATTACAAGGATTTCAGACAAGGTCTAATCTAACACAACTTCAATCTTGTAGACAAACTTTTGATGAGTCGTGTTTTAAGAAGTGTGATAGCATTTTTTTTGGGGCTTATAAGAATGGAATGCAGAAATGAACCCCAACCATGAATGAAGGTAAGCCTATATTTAGACTTCATAATTAGATTGTGCTTTATATATTTAGTCAACCTTAATGGTTAAGCATCAAATCATCCAAAGAAGCAGGGGTCCTAGCCAGCACTCGACCTCATTATTTTTTCTTTCCTTTTGAAGACAACTTGGAACTTTTTTCTTTGAATTTAAATATATATATATTCTACAGGAAGCTAGACTTTTAGAAGAAATGAAATATTAGAGATGATTTTATTCCAGTTGAAACGAATTTGAGCTTGAAAGGGGCAATTCGTCATACAGCAACAACAAGAATCAAATTTGTGCAAGTAATATACTTATGATAAGCTTCTAGTACTGTTCAATGCATGATTAATAGATTTGATTCTGTTTGCATAGTCAAAATAATATATTTTGGATTATTTTTTTCTTTTCAAAGTAAGTAATCTTTTCATTAGAGATCCACTTCTTGGTTGTTTATCATATCTAAAGTAATTAATTAATTAATGTATGTATGTAGTGCTTTTGGGACAATTAATTAAATTAAATAGGGTTTATACTCCATCCACTTTCAGTGGATCAATCCATATACATACATTAAGGAGAGAAAGAGTTAACTATATATATATATATGCTGCCCGGCCAAACACAAAATGATCCAGAGAAACAAACCCAAAATCTAATAAAAAAAATAAATTGGGAGGCTCGACTAATATAAAACTTAAATATTTTAAATAAAAAATCAAAAGTGAACTTAATATTAAATTCAGCGCTGTGCAATGACCAGGCAAAATGGGAGGCTCAACTAGAAAGTCATAATTATATATGGTCACGATCTAATTCTCCATGCATACATGATATCCATTTGGCGCAGAGGAAGGAGTTAATGGACAGGGTATGAGATTCCCCCACCATCGTTGTTGTGGTTGGATTTGACAGGAATTTCCTTTTGAGATCGAAACAATACTATTCGTTTGGGAATTGCAGGCCACGTAACAGTGTAACGCGGAGCTCATATTTTTTGTGGCCAGTATTATGATTCCCAGTATTTCAAAAAGAAAAGCATGAGATAAGTTGTTTTTTAGAGTCTCAATATACAAATATTAGCTTTAATGCATGCACTTCATTCCTTCTTCTTTTTTTTGGCTCAAAATAATTATCATGCAACCTGGGAAAAAAAAATCTTGATTACTTGAGAATTGCAATTTTTGTTTCTCCGTCTGTTTTTCTATCTAATAAGAATTTAATGAAGGATATATGGCCTGTGATCTTGAACGTTCAAAAAGTGAATTTAAATATCAAGCTCATAGTATGTTTGAAATATTTAATTTTTAAGGTATAAAGAAAAATAATCAGAGTGACATTCTGTACAAATACAAAATTTGTACCAAAAACAAAAATCCAATCATAAGATTTAATGCATGGACTTTCCATAATTAAATAAATATATCATGCATAGATATATACATGTAAAATAAGAAAGAAAGACTTACATCATAATCACGAAGAGCACCAAGATTGCTGGAGAGATGATGGAGAGATCAACAATAGATTCACCAGTATGCCTTGAATTTACAACCTGAAACAATGCACCCATGAACTTCTGATAGGGATTCAGACCATCCATAGCTCCTGAATTCCACTCCATGGAGCAAAAGAGTATGAATTGCACCAGTATAAACCCCGAGACTGTGATAGCGAGAAGGCACGAATGAGAAAAGGATAGCAAATGGCCATAACCCATCTCTCTAGTATTCATCAGAATGTATCTGAACTCTACTTTCCTTGTGATTTTCTCCAAAATCCAGATCAGAAACCGCAGGCATGATGGGTATAATGTGTTTCCAAGAAGAACTTGAGGGATGAGAATGAGTAGGAGTCCTGGATTCTTCTTGAAAGCTACCATGTTCTCATTTGTAGGCACAAAACCACAGCTGGAAAAGGTAGAGACTGTGGTGAACACAGAAAATGTCTGAATCTTAATTCCTTTACTGCCCAGGACTTGTCTTGCACTAGGAACAAGGCTTGTATACATAGCAACTAAACTAGAACCAGTAATGTGAACAACTGAAAAATAGCCCAAAGCCACACAAGCAAGGCTCTTAAGTGAGCTCAACTTGAGACTATGATCATTGTCTAAAGAGTTGAGATTATATTCTAGGTCTACATTGGCTGGTTTCTCAATCTCTAGCCCTGGAAAGTTGGTACGTTTTGGAGGATTGTGGTAAACAGAAAGGACTCTACTTTCCTTGGTTTCAAGTTTAGAGAATTTGACCCTCGACAGATAAAGTCCAAGGATGGAAGTGAAGACCTCTCCACCCAATAACATCAAAATGGTCATGATGATAAGTTGGGTGTTAGAGAAGACCTCCATTTCCACCGTTGACATGCTTGAAACTGTTGCTGAAGAAACAGAAGTAAAGAAGATGTCAAGGCTTGCAGGCCTTAATGAGCCAGGTCTTGGCTCTGAAACCTTCAAAGCCATATGTCCAACCAAGGAAAGGATTACAAAATAAGTAAGTTGAACCCAAAAAGGGTGTATCTGAAAGGCTAGCACACGAAGGAAGGACTGGATTGAACATATGGAAGATTTATGGAAGCAACATACCTTGTTGCAAAAGAAATTACGAGGGTGCTCTAATTTCTTACCAAGACAAGCAAAGCTCTTCATCTTTACTAACAAGAAACTAATTTCCACCTTTACTAACAAGAAACTAATTTCCACCTCAATGGGATATGGTGTTTATAAAGGACCAATACGGCCCCTACTGAGCGAACTAGCTAGCTAGTGATAGAACTCAATCTTTAGTTGGAATTCACTGTGAACGAGTGGCTGCTAACCATGCAAGCTTAGTGGAATTATAATAGAAAAAGAAATCAAAGGGATAGGAATGATAGTTTATAGTATTTCGCAACTGTTTAGCGAAGGTTAGGTATGTGTGGAGAACAATCTGGTAAAACCAGAATATATGCAGTATCGGAATAGAAAGGTGATTCTAAACAAAAAATTTCTTTTAGCTTCAATTACAAGGTTTGAATCACGTTAGTGATTCTTTAATGAGGTGACATTATTGATTTTAATTTTAATTAAATGACATTTGAAAATTATTTATCTTTTAATCTTAATTTATGCATATATATATATATATATATATATATATATAATTTAACATTTTAAAGATATTCATGGAAGTTATCAGAATAGAAAAGTGAGTCCAAACAAAAACTTTTCGTTGAGCTTGAATTAAGTAAGTGATGCTTTAATTATGAAATGATATTATTGATATTGTAATGAAATTACATATATGAAAATCATTTAACTTCTAATCTTTATGCCCTGCAACAATTTCTTCATTAACTGTGCACAGTATGCATACCACACGCACAGCAAAGGAATACAAGTGTAGGAAACTGCTCAGATTTCAGACGGAATTTTTTATGCCCTCTAACAACAATAATTTAATTTGATCTAGAATAATACTGTGCCTTTGTCTTGTCTTGTTTTATTTTATTTTATTTTATTTTTCGAAAGAAAACATACACAGTTGAGCTTGTAAAAAATGTTGAGAGTCCAGGGATAAGGTTACACATCAAATAATGCAGGCGTAGAGTTGGAACTTTGACGTGACTCTAATGCGCTGATTCGATTAGATGTGTAGTTTGTTACTGGACAGATTCAAGCTGATCAGCAACTTCAGTCATGATGGCCTTAACATGATCCCTGAATTATTTTATGGAATAACATCAACAAACATTTTTCTCTACCATGTCGGTCCTACCAAATGATCATCTTTGTTTGATTACTAGGAAGGAGGTGCCTCGTGCTGTGCTACAGGTTATTTTTTTATATTAAAATATTAAAAAAATTAAAAAATAAGAATATTAAGTTCCCCTTTTGTAAAGTTATATATAAAAGTATTGACTCTATCCATAATAGTTGATTTAAAAATTATATTTATAATATTAATAATAATATTAAATATGTGTAATCTAAGTTTAAGTGGGTTTAACTGCAATTTAGAGCCTTAAATATAGATCTGACTACAAAGCTGTGTTATAGAAATGTAATAATTAAAAATAAAAAAAATAATATTATAGAATAAAAATAAAAAAATATTAATTAAAAAAGAAAAAAACAATAAAGTAAAATATTATTCCAATTAATAGTGCTTTGTAAAGAGAAGTACAGTAAAATTCCCTCATGTGATCATAATAATCTAATTAATAGTAAACAAAACAAATCATAAAATTTAATTCTTAATCAAATCAATATTAAAAAATGAAATTGAAAGAAAAAAACCATTTAAAAAAAAATCTGAATCGACTGATTTAACCTGTCAAACTAAGTTAACCCATCAAATCTAGATCCATATCATGAGAGTATGATCATTAAATAAAAAAAAATTGATATTAATAAAATAAATTAAAAAATATTAATTAAAAAATAAAAGAGCAAAAAAAAGCCTATAACTAATAATATTTTTTTTCAAATTTATTAATTATTATATTAGCAGTATTCATTATAATAAAAATAACAATATTTTTAATATTAATAATAATATCAAACTTGTATTACTCAAGTTCAAGTGGATCTGACTACAATGTTAAGTTCAAGAGCCTTAGGTTTGGTTGTAACACCAAACCCAAGAGCCTTGAATGTGAATTTAACTATAAGATCGTATCATGAAAATATAATAACTAAATAGAATAAAATTAATACTAAAGAATAAAATTAAACAAAAAAAAATTAATTAAAAAAGAAGAAAAGGCAAAGCATTGTTCCAATGAATAGTGTTTTGCGAGGAGGTGTATAATAAAATCCTCTCATGAAATTACGATAATTTAATGAAAAATAAATAAAATAAATCATGAAATTTACTTCTCAATCAAATCAATAGTAAAAAATAACATTAGAAGAAAAAAACTAATTAAGAGAAAAAAAAATCTAAATCAACTGGGTTAACCCACTAAACTAGATTAATCCATCAAAGTTGGGATCCGTGCCATGATAGTGTGATAACTAAATAGAAAAAAAAAATTAATATTAACAAACTAAATCAAACAAAAAAAATTAATTAAAAAGAAAAAAAACAAAGAAAAAAGCAATAAGAAAAACATACAACTAAAAGATATTTGTCTATCACTATAGATTTGTACAGTGCAATCCACAACGAAAGGTTGATATATTTTAGTTATAGTTATAACATTAAAAGAAGAAATTGGAAAGAAAAATAAATGAAGATTAAAAAAAATTGAATCAATAGGAATAACCCGTCAAATTAGGTTAGCCTGTCAAATCTAAAATTCATGTCATGAAAGTATGATAACTAAATAGAAAAAAAATTAATATTAATGAACTAAATTAAACAAAAAAAGATTATTTAAAAAGAAAAAACAAAACAAGAAAAAACCTATAAGAAGAAAAAAATCATGAAAAGTTTTTTGAATTAACTAGGTTAACCCATCAAACCAGGTTAACCCATCAAACCTGAAATCTGTATCATGAAAATTTGATAACTAAATAGAAGAAAAAAAACTTAATATAACAAATTAAATTAAAAAAATAATTAAAAAGAAAAACCATAAAATAATGTAATATTAACAAAATAATTAAAAAGACCAAAAAAAAAGAAAAAAAAACTACTACACATAAAAAAGTATTAATTTAAAATAACAAAACAAAGAAAAAAAACTACATGAAGAAAAAAACTAATGAAGGAAAAAAATCTAAATTAACTGAGTTAACCGTTCAAATTAGGTTAACCTGTCAAACCTGAGATTTTGTCATAAAAGTTTGATAATTGAATAGGAAAAATAATTACGGGTTAACCCAGAATTAGCTGGATTAATCCATCAAATCTGAAATCCATGTTATGAAAGTTTAATAACTAAATAGAAAAAAAATTAAATTAACAAAAAAATAATTAAAAAGAAAAACCAAAAATAAAAATTCATATTAACCTGTCAAACCCGAAATTCCTGTCATAAAATTTTAATAACCAAATAAAAAAAATTAATATTAATAAACTAAATTAAATAAAAAATATTAATTAAAAAAGAAAAAAATAAAAAACAGTTTAGTTTTTTTACCGTGGACTGCACTATGCAATCTACATTAAAAGACTGAGCCATTTTATTTATAATTAATTATCTAGCATTGAGCATTTGGGTTGCTTAAAAACTTATTGTTGGATTTTGATAAAATAATGATAATTTTAGATTATATTGAGTTTTTTACAACTCTGAACTTGTATTGGTGGAGTGATTGGGCTTGGCCTAGTTGATGGGCTAATAGAATAATTAACTAGGTCATTATCCAAAGCAAGTTGGCAGGGTAACATCTACACTCATTTAAAAAACGAGTTTTTCTTTATCAAAATAGGGGGTCATACAATGACCAAGTCAGTGGATATATGAGAAAAATGTAATATATATAATGTCAAATAAGAAAATAAGTTTTATAAACCAAGAAACATAGTATAAAAGACAGCAGAAAAGTATTAACACAGGAAAAGAATTTTGATAACTTTATTGTATAAAACAACAATTACAAGAACTAAGAAACAAATAGTCTCACACCACTTAAGAAAATCACTCCCATATTAGCATCACACCAAATAAGGATTATAATTTCTGAAACACAAATTGATGTGTCAATATGGAATCTACAATTTCAGTAATAAGTTGAACATGAGGGATATTTGTTAGGGCAATAGATTTAAACGAAGGTAAAGGACTATGATATGTTTTAAGGTCAGTTACATTAAAGACAAGATTGATATAGAACTTCGATGGTAGATCAATTAAATATAAATTAGTACTGAATTGTTTAAGAAACTTGAATAGAACCTTTTTGCATTAAACTTGCATATCTCATTTGTGCAAATTAAGATGAGCAGCATACTTGGCAGTTTGTTCTGTCATTTAACTCATTATACTATCATGTAAAGAGGTCATAGATCTTGCAAAATGTATCCTAAATTCACTAACCTTTTGGGATAATGGTAAAGAGATAACATTGATTGGTGTTATAGGATGTATACCATAGACTAATTCAAAAGATGTACATATTGTGGTTATATTGATATAGTTGTTGTATGTAAACTCTGCATGAGGTAGAATTAAATCTCAACTAACTTCATATTTGTTAGTGAGGCATCTAAATAGATTGCCTAGATTTTTATTGATAACTTATGTATGGCCATTAGTTTATGGGTGAAATGCACTAGAAAAGAGGAGTTTTGTTTCTATTTTGGCCTAAAAGGTCTTTCAAATATAGTTGACAAACTTGACATGTCTGTTAGAAACTATAAGAAGAGGTAGGCCATGTAATATAATGTTTTTTTTAAAAAAACAAAAAAGATATATAAGAAGCATCAAAAGTCATTTTACAGGTGGTAAAATGAGCTATTTTTTAAAACCTATTTTCAACAATTTAGTTTTATTATCAAGTATAAGACTAGCCTTAAAAATAAATTAGTTAATGCTTTCAGTGAAAGATCTTATCCAGTGGCAATTCTTTCAACCAAATCAATTAATGCCAAATAATATCAAAAAATAAAATAAGTTTTATACACCAAGAAACACGTTATGAATAACAATAGAAACATATTAACAAAAAGAAAGAATCCTAATAACTTTATTATAAAAAATTAGAATTATAAAAAATAAGAAACAAGTAGCCTCACACCACTCAAATGAATTACTCCCATGTTGACATCACATCAAATAAAAATTACAATTTTATAAACACAAACTGTCTATTGCAATCCTATTTTATCATATATATAGTCTTCTAAATGGTAATTTTCTAAAAAGATAAACAATACATTAGATAAGGACAATGGTAGTTAATTAATATTTTTTGCCATATGGAACTACAAGATAAACTTCAACCTATAATCTTTCTTTGCCAATGTTTATATTGCCAAGTAACATTGAAATTGCATTAGTATAAGAAAGAGAAAGAGAGCAAGTAGCATAAGCTTTAGGTGTATGAGAGTGTGAGGAGGTGAGTAAAAGTTGCTATGTGTGTGGAGTTTTATGTTGTTGCCATGTTCACTTACCTGGTGACCCAAAAAATTTATATATCAAGAGAGTGATGAGCATAGGGTGTGAGGAATGAGACAATGTAAGGTTCGTAAAGGTTTGAAGAAGCAAGCAAGAGTTGCTTTATGTGTTGAGTTTTATGTTGTTATATTCATTTACCTAGTAATCCAAAGTATTTATATACCTCGATCATGTGAGCATTCCGAGTGGAGAGTATAGAAATTCTTGCATTGCCATATAAGTTACAACATGATTCTTCTTTCTGTAAGCATGATCAAAACTCACAAAATAAAGTTGATTGTATGCATTGAATTCTATTTGAAGGCCTCGAGGGCACAAAACATATTTTTTTCTTTAATCCAAGTAATTATGTTGTAAGATATGATTTCACAGCTCATTGATTTGTAAAAGCTTAGCAATAATCAATACTTAAAAGCATAGCCTTTTTAATTGTCAAGGCCTCAGCTCCATTAGAATCCATATTACCTATGGAACAAGAAAAATAACAAAGAAATCTTCCTTCATGATCGTTGAGAATACCATCAATTCTTGAAAGTTTAGCTATTTAATAACGCAATAACATTCCACTTCAACATGCCTCTAGGCGCCGAAGGTTTCCAAGATGAATCATTTCTTTTATTTGTTCTGTTAGTCCACATAACAATACCATCTAAAGAATGAAGTAAGCTTGAACCACGATAGTAGAAATTTATACCATTACATTTCACCCAACTAGCAACACACTAGAAAACGAATGACACAAATCATCTTAATATATATATACACAAATCATCTTAATATATATTTCATAAAAAATAAAGTTATTATGAGGAGCATTCTGAAGAGACCAAAGTATACCAAAGAAGAAATAGAATATCCAGATTTAAATCCCCCCACCTCAATTATTTTTAAAGCTCACTTGATTGAGTGGAAGAAACCACTAATCTCAGTGATTATAATAATAATCACTTGATTCCACAGTTCGGTAATTTGCTTAGCACACGTTCAAGTTTCCATTAAAGGAACTTCCACTATATATCTTTATTCTTCAATTATACGTCCGTCCTTTCCCAAGACTGTACATGAAAAATCATTTTCATCATAATAGACTAATTCGGACATTAGCGTGTTTGCACAGATACTTTTACAATAACAAATAGGAGCACTAAACTATATTCACTGGATTCTCAGTTTACAATGTCAACTCACTCTGTCTTGAGATTTGGAATCAAAACTCGACCACAAGCGTCTTGACAGACAGGGAAAAAAAGATGAATTGATATTTTTTATTTATTTTCAAGGATTAGGTATTCTTAACCTTTTTAATGTAATAAATATTAACCCCTTTTCAAATGATCAACAAATCATCGGTACTGATTAAAAAAGAAAGAAAGAGACATCATCCATCACTAGAGCCAACATCTCAATTATAGAAAAAATTATATCACACGAGTATCCATCATCCTGTTTATTTTTCTACTTGCCCCAGGGGATAATTTTTTCAAGATCCCAACAATGTTCAACTATCTCTTTTTTTATATATAATTTTATGATTTATTGTTATTGCTTTATACCAGTCTATTCGCTGGGGCTATCGTCTTTGCAACCCATGTCACTTTCTGATGTCCATGGTGGGTAGATGAAAACTGAAAAGGGTTGTAGATCGACGACGAAGATTATCATTCCTGTGTCGGCTGACCCAGTAATGAAGAATGATGAAGATGACACTTCAAATTTGGGGCACATGATTTTGGCTTCCCCACTCGGCGCACCCAACTTGTGGCTGGTGGGCCTTCGCTGCACCATTACAATGGTGGAGTTTCCACTTCTGCGGGTGTTTGTAAACATGATAAATTTTGTTTTTTAAGAGTTTGGTTGTTTGAGAATATATTAAAATAATATGTTTTAAATATTTTATATTTGATATTCAAAAATTTAAAAGTATTAAAAAATATTTTAAAACAAAAAAATTCAATTCTTTGAAGAAAAAAAAAGTTCAACCTCGCCCTGGCGGTGAATTGCCATGCATGACCAGCATTAATGGTTGTTCTTCTTCTTCTTCTACTTCTTCTCAATTTAACGTTACGGTAAAAGGCCTTGAATTCTTTAATATCATATATATAAAACCTTGATACGAGTTTTGAATCGACAGATCTTGTGGTTGATTTACCAGGTTCGTGCAGAATAAATTTTGTTAACGAGTTAATATTAATTTTAAAAAACAAATATAAAATGCTTGACTTGAATAATTTGAATCTCTCTTTCAAATAATTTAGATTTTGTCAAATCCAACTAAACATAAATCTATCATAACTTTTTGAATTTAAAAATATTAAAATCAATGTCAAATCTAAAAATCTTGATATAGATCCAAGTTATTAAAGTCTGACATGGTTGTCAATGTCAAATCTAAAAATCTTGATATAGCGTGTCATATCCAAGTTATTAAAGTCTGATATGGTTATCGTCAGATTCAAGCACGTGAATCATGTCAAATCTAAATATTGAATTAAAAAAATAATTAAAATAGATAGAATTTTTATTAAAGGAATAATAAATTTATAAATATAAAAAATAAATTATTTCAATGAAACGATATAATTTGAATTTTAAAATCTAAAAGTTAAACTATATTTTTGTGATAATTTGTTGTTTATAAATAATTTCTGAACTTGAATTTTTGTTTAGGATATTTCAATAATAATTTAAAAAAATGTTATAAAAAAATTATACGTCTCAACATTAAATAAAATTAATCTTGGGTTTCACAACCAAACAATTTAAATCTTATTTATTTGCTAGACTCAACTAAATACAGGTTGCAAAGTTTTTGGAATTGAAAAATAATAAAATCAATAACAATGTTAAGAATCTGGACATGGCTGCTAAACCCCACTCACTTGTATCTGATATGATTATCAGACAATTGAATCATGCAATTATTACAAGGTTATAACCAAAAATTCTCATCCTTTTACTTTTAAGACCAATAAAGTAATTGGATTGTGCAATTATTATAAGGTTCTAACCAAAAATTCTCATTTTTTTACTTTTAAGACCAATAAAGTAATTGTATTGTGCAATTATTATAAGGTTCTAACCAAAAATTCTCATTTTTTTCACTTTTAAGACCAATAAAGTAATTGTACTGTTATGAAAAAACATTATTACCCCCCGCAACCAAATAAATAATAGCAAATTAACATCGTGCATCGTGCAAATCACTTTACCCCTCAAGGCAAGCTCATCTGATGTTTTCGGCCACGAGCAAAAAAATAATTCTAAAGGGCACGTCTACTGTAGTTTTGCCTGAGAAAATACTAGGTGATCCCCACTTGCATTCATTTTTGTGTACGATCAACAATCAAGTGACTGTAGAATCATATATGTGGATCCACGGTGAGCCGGACTCTTCCTTCTTCAACTAGTGAAATTATTCAATGCATTCCTGCAAATTACGTGCGTGAGGCCATGCTGCCAAGTGCAATCACCACGTCTTTCATATGCTTCACGTGTGTCGGGACTCACATGTGAAGCACGCACGCGGATGTGTAATAGCTTCAGTCCTGGAAATGGCAGCCTCCAAGCATGCACGCAACCATAGCATAGATTCTCCATTTGCCCTCATTCTTAAACTCTAAGCTTTCTGTATTCATGCCTGACGTAAATAAATACTGCTTTCTCTCGCTATGGCAACTGGTAGTGGTGCTGCTGGGGCTTCAGTACACTATCACAATGGTGGAGTTTCCACCTTTGCATTTTTTAATCTAGGACGGGGAATTGCCACACATTAATTAGCAGAAATGGTTGCTTATCTAGTGATCGTGGAATCATATGGATTCATGCTGAGCCGGATTGCAAATTTCAATGTTTTGGGTCCTTCTTCTTAAAAGTTAAAATGATTTAAGAAAATGAAAACAAAAAAGCTTTATAGATTTTTAATCGATTCGATTGAGCCACTAGATGATCTGAATTTTAAATTGAATCATATCATATTATATTAATTTTTTTTATTTATTATAAAACTCAAACCAAATCAAATTATAAGCGACGTAAAGTTTAATAACCAAGAATAAAATATTTATTTATATCATATTATATTAATTTTTTTTATTTATTATAAAACTCAAACCAAATTAAATTATCAAGCGACGTAACGTTTAATAACCAAAAATAAAATATTTATTTAAGAGTGTAATTGCAATTGTTTTTTAAAATATTTTTAAATACTTGAAAATATATCAAAATAATATTTTTTTTTATTTTTAAAAAATTATTTTTGATATTAACACATTAAAATGATCTAAAAACACTAAAAAAATATTAATTTAAAATAAAAAAATAAAAACAATTAAATTTTTTAAAAATAATTTTGAAACGTGAAAATAAACAAGAGTTAACATATATCGTTGATGTACTGTGATTTATTAAATTCCAAGCTTTATTATGTAAATATTAATTTAAAGTAAAAAAATAAAAACAAATAATTTTTTAAATAAATGTTAGACCTACACAAGTAATTGTATATTAGCATTTAATTATTGTTTTTTATAAAATAAAAAAATGATGTAATTAAAATAAAATGAATGAGAGAAAATAAAAAATAAAAATAAAATTGTATTTGATAATAACAAAGAAGAAAAAATGAATATTTTTATATCATATTTAGTTAATAAGGGATAAAAAAAAGAAAATGAAAAAAAATTGTTTTACCTTTGATATATATTATCACACTTACAGCGTCTTAAAATAATATATAAAAATCATTGTTTTTGCTTTATTTATAATAAGAATTAATAATTAATTTAAAACCGTAATTTTTCCATTCATCAAAATTAAGTTAAAAAAATTCGTAATTATCATAAAGGAAGATAATTCATTGCTAAAAAAGATGATATGTTTAAATTATGATATTCTCTCTCTTTTCGCTAGCAAGGAAAGTAGCTAGCTATACGCTTCTGTATTTTCAGCTTACTGAAGTAAAGACGTTGGTTAGTCAGATTGAAAAATCCACAAAATCTAATATGGAAATAATATGGAATCGACTATTGATGAAATCTTAAGGAGGAACGAGCTCGGATTTTAGAGGTAGTCTTGCTTGAAAATATAGAATACAGCACATGGATCCGATCATCACCTTGCAGTTCATGCGAGTAAGGCAAGCATAGCTTGAAAGCAAAATTGCTGATAGATCCAATATGTCGTTTTTCAGACCCAGATATTCATTTTCAATCAGCCTGCTTGTGCAGAACAGTAAGATTCAGAGAGACCGAAATCTTTAAAAGAATTGGGATAATCTTTGTATCTGAGACAGAGCAGCCCAGCTAGTATGAAATAAGCAACGATCAGTTCTTGACAAACATGCGTTCATACCAAGGATAGGGATAATCCCACAGTAGAATGCATACGAAGGATATAGGAGCCTGAGGGCCACACACATCCATGGAAGAGATGCTTCTTTCAGGAAATCAAAGGCCCAGGTACAGAGCTGTTTGCATGGAATGCAGTATCAACTAATCAAGCCCAGAATTCTCAAGGCGGCATTTGGTTGTTATATTGAGATAAAAGATACGAAGATAGTGAAGACAGAGAGGACATATCCTCCTCGTATACAAATAAGACATGCATGAAAACAAATTCCAATAAGCAGGTGCGATTATTGGAGAAATTTGCCTACCATTTCGAAAGCCAGCAGATATGCGACTCCAGCCCATCAAATACACCCATATAGATTGGAATGAACAGTTGAGCACCATACGGAGGTTAATAACCACCCTCTCATTTTAACAGAGAAAGGAAAAAGGAAAACAAAATCTGAAATTAAAACTGAAAATCCGAAATTAAACGGAAAGAATAAAAAAAAATGAAACAAACAGTATCTACTAGGATTTTTGAAGGCCTTCCCGATGTGAGCCAGCGAAGCAAGTTGTTCCTATAGAACAAGCCTGTAGAATCTCCTGGCAACTACAATAAGTATTTTGCTAGAGAAGAACTCTTATTCGGCTTACACCTAGTATATAAATATGTGCACCAGGCTTTTCACATGATCTAATTGCAACAAAGTTATATCTTACTTTTCAGAACTCGTTATATTACATGATTTACTGAGGGTCGCCCAGGCTGGTTTTAATTTTGAACTATCAAGGGAGTTCACCTTGTCAAACCTAAATGATCTTGTGAGTCAACTTGCAATTCAAGTAACCTAGACAAAATCTAAGGTAAAACCTTGTTAATTTTATTTTTTTGTTTCATTTTGTTTTTTTACTGTCCTTGTTTTGGATATAAAAAAACAATATAACGGAGTCAAGCTGCCGACATGAAAATTTAACTCGCTTAACATGGAACAGGCAAGCCGGACCTTATAACTATGCTTCTCTGCTGACAAGCATGAAGCTGTCTCCAAGTTATTCACCAAAGAAAAAGGGAGACAACATTCAGATGTGGAAAGGATGTTTAACATATGATCCTGGACATCAATAGTCAAACATTTGGACTTCGATATATGCAAGATCGATCTCTCATCTTACAAGACGGAGGGAAGAAGTGTCAGTCCAGAAACAATGTCAAAGAGCTTAATGAGATACCTATATTTGGTTTATATTGTTCTGAAAAGAAACAAATCTAAAATTTTCTACTCGGGTCTCAAGGGCCTCGGATATTGAAAGACCCTACGAACCAGGCACAGAATCTACAGTGGTACAGAATTGATAAAACTTGCTGGTATTGATTTTCAATCACAACGCTACATAAAGATTAAGAACAATTATTAAACAGAACCTGATGATCAATGGGAGCACCAAGTGGACAAATTTGACCAGGAGAGACCACCACTCTCACTTCTTCAGGACCTCTCCCAGCCATTGTAAGCTTACTGTCCTTTATTTCAAGCTGAGAAACAAAAACCAAAAGAAAGCTCATCGCAGCGAGAGAAAAGCCAGCATCTTTTAGTCAAGAAATGCCCCACCATAAACTCAAATCAAGAACACAGCAACAAAAAGTAAATCCCATAAAAACTTTCTACTGGATCAAGGCGCAGAATTATCAATAAAAAAACAGATCTTTAAACAAATTTTAGCAACCCGTTATAAAAAAACAGATCTTTAAACAAATTTTACAACCCGGTCAAAAGACAACACACATTATGACAAAAAAAAGTCGAGAATTTTACCTCATTCTCACTAGGCCAAGAAGAACCACTCCTTGTCTTCAAGTTTTTTTCTGGTTAATTTAATTGTCAATCAGAGGTTACTGGGTTTGGCTTCTTGGCCTCTGACTGGGAGAAACTATTTCTTTTGTTGGGCCAAAGTCTGATCGAGAGAGATTGCCTGATCACTTGTGGACAAAACGACAAAGTAACTGATTGTTGCTAACATCACGTTCATGGGTTATTATCTTCCTGTTTTTTGAAGAAAACTAGAGAAGTAAAATTTAAGGATGAAAACAAAAACTAGAGAAGTAAAATTTAAGGATGAAATTTTTTTTTTTTATTGATAAATAAGATGAAAAGGAATTTAATAAATTGGTGACAAAAACTGTCTTAGCTACAACTTTGATTTGACTAAATCTTAATTATTTATTCAAGAAAAAAATTATTTGTAGCTAAGTTCAAATACTTACATCTAAAAAGTAAGTTTTTATTTTTATTTTGATACGATTCTTTTTTAATCAAAATTTAATATTATTTTTAAATAGAATGCTCAGGCTCATTCAATATATTTATGAACTTGTCATCATTTTATATTCAAATTTAAAATAATAATATATAAAGTAAATTTATTTACCATCGAAATAACATCTCAGGTATTAAAAGGTTTCTTTTATATTGAATTGTTAAAATTATTTGATGTTGAGTTGTAGTCCCCACAATCTTTCTAATCATGAGATGTACAGTGTTTTTTTCTTAATTATTTATCGCTGGAGAATACAGACTTGATTAAAAGAATCTAAAATTGACAAGGTTAAAGTTTCACTCACCTGAGATAAAACTAAATTCCATACCCGCGTCATCTTGAAGGATTGTGGTATATTTGTGTGTTGTGATAGATTTATGAAAAAAATAAAAAAGTTATGTAAAAAATTATTGTAATTTATAATGTTTAAAAAAATATATAAAGTTAAATTATTAACATATTAATATTTAAAAAATAAAATGAATAAATTTTTTTAGAAAAACTCATAACAAAAAAAAACATACATAATAATCTATAATGTTTTATTATAAAATCTACAATTATAATTCTCAATTATCTCAATATTAAAAATAATAAAATCGATAAAGATAATTTTTTTAAAAAATCATAACAAAACAAAATTATATAGGGGACATTGTAACAATTCATTGTGTTTTAAAGAAAAAAACAACGAAACTAAGTTCCCAACCAGCTCAATATGAAAAAAATAAAATCCGTAAAGATAATTATGAAAAAAATAAAAAAATCATAAAAAAAACAAGTTGTGAAACACTGTAACAATCCACGGTGTTTAAAAAAAACTATAAAACTAAATTTTCAACTAGCTTCATATTAAAAAAAATCAACAAAAATAATTCTAAAAAAACAAAAAATATAAAAAAATATGGGAAAAATTAAAGTTGAATTCTCAACCAACTTAATATTAAAAAAAAAACTCAAGAAAGATAATTTTGAAAAAAAACATGTGTGGAAACATTATAGCAAAACAAAAATCACGTGGGGAAATATTATAATAATTTACAGTATTTTAAATAAAAAAGCTACGAAGCAAAATTGACAAAGACTGTTTTAGAAAAGAAAAAAAATTCATAAAAAAAGGTCATGTAGTGAAATATTGTAGTAATCCATAATTTTTTTTAAAAAACTAAATTTTCACTCAGATTAATATTAAAAAAATTGATAAAAATAATTTAAAAAAAATACAAAAAGAAGAAGACGATGACAATCCTAGAGGAGAAAAAAAAACAAAAAAAAGAAGAAAAAAAGCATGTGGGGTGGAAAAGCTACAATATTTCCTCATGTTTTTTAAAATATTAGTTAATTATACTTCAAAAAAAGGTTATATGAAGCAACTGTTTGTTTTTATATTTTAGAAGTATTTGTAAAAAATTTAATTTTTTTATTTTTTTCAAATTAATTTTTTTAGGTATTCTTATATTATTTTAATATGCTGATATCAAAAATAATTTTTAAAAAATAAAAAAATATATATTATTTTGATATATTTCTGAGCGAAAAATATTTTGAAAAAAAACTGTAACTACATTTTTAAACACGCTTTAAATATGTTTTTATCCGTGAGTTAGCCTCAAATTTGGTTATGAGTGAGTTAATTAGAGCTAACTCGAGTAAATTAAAAAAATTTCATGTTAGATTTTAAAAATAAAATAAAATAATATTATTTTAAAGAAAAATTTTAAAAAAAATTAATTGGATTTTAACTAGATTGGGTATATTTGTGTGTTGTGATAGATTTATGGGAAAAAACAAGCTATATAAAAAATTATTATAATTTATAATATTTTTAAGAAAAAAATTATAAAGTTAAATTTTTAACAAATTAATATTTAAAAAATAAAACGAACAAAGAAATTTTTGAAAAATATCATAACAAAAAAAAATATACATGAAAATACTGTAGCAATTTATAATGTTTTATTAGAGAATCTACAATTGTAATTCTCAACTATCTTAATATTAAAAACAATAAAATCGATAAAGATAATTTAAAAAAAAATCTTAACAAAATAAAATTATATGGAGGAATAATGTAGCAATTCATAGTATTTTAAATAAAAAAATAATGAAACTAAGTTCTTAACCAGCTCAATATGAAAAAAATAAAATCTATAAAGATAATTTTGAAAAAAATAAAAAAATCATAAAAAAACAAGTTGTGAAACACGGTAACAATCCACAGTGTTTAAAAAAAAACTACAAAACTAAATTTTCAACCAGCTCCATATTAAAAAAATCAACAAAAAAAATTCTAAAAAAAAATAGAAACAACACGTGAAAAAAATTAAAGCTGAATTCTCAACCAACTTAATATTAAAAAAAAAGCTCAAGAAAGATAATTTTGAAAAAAAACATGTATGGAAACATTATAGAAAAACAAAAATCATGTGGGGAAATATTATAATAATTTACAATATTTTAAATAAAAAAACTACAAAGCAAAATCGACAAAGACCATTTTAGAAAAGAAAACAAATCATTAAAAAAAGTCATGTAGTGAAATATTGTAGTAATCCATAATTTTTTTAAAAAAACTACAAAACTAAATTTTTATCCAGTTCAATATTAAAAAAATCAACAAAAATAATTTTAAAAAATACAAAAAGAAGAAGACGATGACAATCCTAGAGAAAAAAAAACATGTAAATCGCAAGAAAAAGGGGAAAGAATGGGAAAAAAAAAGAAATACAAAAAAAAAACATAAAAAAAAATATGTGTAGTGAAAAAGCTACAATATTTCCCCATGTTTTTTAAAGTATTAGTTAATTGTAGTTCAAAAAAAGGTTATTTAAAGCAACTGTTTGTTTTTATATTTTAGAAGTATTTGTAAAAAAAAATAATTTTTTTATTTTTTTAAATTAATTTTTTTTAGGTGTTCTTATATTATTTTGATGCGCTGATATTAAAAATAATTTTAAAAAATAAAAAATATATTATTTTGATATATTTCTTAACAAAAAATATTTTTTTAAAAAAACTATAATCATATTTTTAAACACGCTCTAAATATATTTTTATCTGTGACTTAGCCTTAAATTTGGTTATGAGTAAGTTAATTAGCGTTAATTCGATTAAATTAAAAAAAAAATATTAGAATTTTTTTTAAAAAAATTAATTGGATTTTAACTGGATTAATTTACAATATTAATTTAAGATTGATTTTTTTTTATCGATTCTTAAATTTGATTCGTTGTTGATTTTTTTATTGATTCTTAAATTTAATTCGTTGCTAAGGTTTAATAATTTTATATGTTAGTGACATCAAAACAATAATCATGGGGTGTATTATAAGAATCGCATTTTGTAAGATTGATAGACAACAACATTTGATTTATTTTATTTTATTTTTTGCTTTACATAAAAGCTAACAAGGACATTATGAGTTTGTTGCCCATGACATGAAATCATTGAAAGGACACTAAAGAAACATGTCTGTGTTTGGTAAACAGAGAATCCACTCTTCAAGCTCTGGAAAAGTTGTATAAATTTGTATATTTTGGCAAAAAGATATGTTCAAACTTTGTATTATACAAAAAGCGAGCTCGCATTTATCCAAAGTGAAATTACTCAGGAAAGATGTCTCTCTTCAACTTCTATTTTTCAGACATTTTCGGATGATTGGAGACAACTACGAGGATGAACTTAGTTAAGTCAAGAACACAAGGACTAGATTAATTATTTGAAGGTTGTACAAAATCTCCAATTCCAGTGGATTTAATTTTAACCGGTTTCTTTAAGCCTTGGGTGGGCTTCATCCACCAATGGGCCTTTTCTTGACCCGTGGGCTTTTGATAATTGTGTTTATGATTAATTTATTTTAATATCAAACCACTGAACAAGATAAACAACAAAAAAAAAAAAGTAATTTTAATATCAAACCACTGAACAAGATAAATAACAAAAAAAAAAAGAAGTAAGCTAGAATTGAATGTATTTTTATTGAATACACACAATTTATTATTCATTACAATAATATAATTATATTTTTACTTTTCCCAACCAAAACAAAAAAAAAATCAGTAGCATTAATTGGGGTGTTTTAGTCCTTTCAAATAATCTATTAGCCATTAAAAAATTGATGAGGATATAAGTATATTTTACCTTGTAAGATAGATTTTTTAAAACTGGATAAGAGGGATACTTTTTTCTTTATTTTAAAAATATAGTAAAATAACATCTTTTTTCAATTTGTTTTTACATAATAAAATGATATAATTATCCAATGAGTTATCTTTTTTAAAACTAGTTAAAAAGGTATTTTTATCTTTGTATTTAAAAAATACAGTAAAATAACACTTTTACTCCTATAATAATAAAATCAAAACATGTGTCTAGGAGCCTTTTGATTTTTTCACTCTTTTCTTTTTTTTTGTTATTACAATGTCACGGAAAGCAGTTTAATCTTTTTATACAAATTAATTACTAATTAAATGAGAAAATTTATTAGCAAATGTTAATTATGTGCTAGCACGTGAGCGGTACTTGTGACATCTTTTTATTACAAAAAATGCTTTTTTATGATATCATTAAAAATATTGTCGTATTTATTTTTTTTGTTAGTGTGGCATATACTTAGAGGTGATAGATTAGTTTCTGGCCAGTAAGATTTTTTTAAAAAAAATATTTTAATGTCAATTCCACTTGAATTGTGCTTATTTCCTATATCATTTATTTTATTAGTTTTCACCTTCCATATTAATAGGCTGAAAATTGAACCTTTTTTTTCACTATTGGAAAAATGTTTTTTCTCATGTTATCATAACTATTTCTTTGTTTTAATTTTTGTTTTTTGTTAACTATCTTAGTGTACTTCTTTATTATCTTATTAAAATAAAAATAGTAATTTGACTCAAGTTATTAATTTAAAAAATAAACATGTTTGTGAAACTTAAACCTTATTTTCTTACGAGGAAAATAACGCAGATAAGCAAATGGCATGCCTCTATATAGTATTCCACCAAATACCAGTAATATATATATATATAGAATTAAACCTCAAAACTTCTATTAGGAGCAAAACTGGCAGGTAGTATAATTCAGGTTAGATTTTTGGTTGAATTGTACAAATTATGAAACTTGGTATTCATGACCTGGTTTGGATCAGATTGTTTTAATTAAATTGGATAAAATATTGACCTTTTCAAATCCGATTAAATTGTTAATGATTCAATTACCAATTTCAACTCGACCAGGAACAAAATACTATCACTTGATGGCCTGACAACTCGGGCGCTTTTTCAAGTATCAAGTTTGATAGTTACAATTAAACCTTTTTTTCAAAAGAAAGAGAAGGGCAAATTAGTCCCAAAAATAAAGCCAAATTCTCTTCAAATTATACTAATTAGCATCTCTCCAACTCTCCCACTCTCTCTCTCTCCCCAGCTTGACACTAATCACTCTCACCTTCTCCGTAGCACCAACCCTCTCCCCCCTCTCAGCGACAATGAAGGTAAACAAGATCTGTCAGATTGTAAGGTTCAAGTTATTCATGCACCGTTGGAAGCTAAGGAGTCTTGGAAGCAAGAAAAGCAGCCACCAAGAATCAGGCTCATTGACCAAGAAAACACCACCAGCTGGGTATCTTGCAGTTTATGTCGGGATGCAAGAAAAGAGGTTCCTGATACCTACAAGGTTTCTAAACCTGCCAGTTTTTGTTGGGTTGTTAAAGAAAACAGAAGAGGAGTTTGGGTTTCAATGTAATGGAGGACTTGTTTTGCTCTGTGAAGTTGAGTTTTTTGAAGAGGTTTTAAGGTTGTTAGAGAAAGACGAGACCAGATTTGGTAAGTTTGGTTTGGAGGATTTTTTCAAGATTGTTTCTTGTGAAGTGGGTTTTGATTCTTGCAAGGAAACAACATCAGGTACTAGTCATGTTTTTACTCCATTGTTGGAGAAGGCTAGGGTTTAACTTCAACATTGTGGGTGCTCTTTTTATCTATTTGGAGGTTTTTTTTTTTTTTTTAGATTTTGGGCACTTGTATATTTTTTTTTCTTTTTTCTAAAATAGATAGTTTTTTGGGCTCAAACCATCCTTGAACCCATCATTCAATGGAGTTTGATGGGTTTCAATGAGATGTAGTTGAAGCTTTTTCCTTCCTCATTAATGTTTGCGCCTTTTCTGGCTTATTAGGCTAGGCATCGATCTGTTTCGATGATGCCAATGCTGCTGATCTCTTACGATTTTGGGAGCATTAATGTGTTAAGAGTGATGTTCTACTAATGATGATGATGATGATGATAAAATTTTAGAGTAATGAACTAAAGTTTTCTTGTGATGATTGATCTGTTTTTCTCCCTTCTCCATTTAATTTGCTGTTGTTTTACCTTCTTCCATGTCTATTATTTTTCGAGTTACAGATTCAGAACTTGATTGCTCTAAGCTTGGTGAGTCTTTAACCACTAATCCAATCCAAAATAGACCAAAATTTCAAAGATTTTTAGAGGGATTTTCTCATGCAATTTCAAGCGCAGTTTCTAGCCAATTCCTGAAGTTGGCTCTAGCTATGGTTGTTGGCTCTAAAGCTGAATCTCAAAATTGCTGATGAAGATAACTGTCAGAGTCACATGGTAGCAGAGGTTCAGGAGACTCCATTCAGATTTGAGAATCAACTAGTAATTGATTAGAAAACAACAGTCTTTCGAAGCTTAAAATAATGGGAAATTGTTTTGTGCTCTAGTCAATCACAGGCTTTGATTCTTCCATGAATATATTAAAGAAGACCAAGCTGCCTTCTCTTACTGGTTTTTTCCCTTCCAGTGCTTATGATAAAAGGTCACGAAAACTACATTAAAAAATTCTTTCAAATACCGCCCGAACATACTAGTTGAAACCATAGCTATTAAAAGAGATTTTGAGATGTGGGGCAAAGCATGTTTTTTTAAAAAAATTGTTTTTAAAAATTATTTTTTATTCAAAATTAATATTTTTAAATTATTTTAATATGCTGATATTAAAAATAATTTTATGAAAATAAAAAATATTATTTTATATATTTTTAAATAAAAAATACTTTAAAAAATAACTACATTCATCTCAAATACTCTCAAAACTTGAATAATCTCAAATACTCTCAAAACTTGAATAAGATAGTTGTGGTTATAATTAAAATTTGATTTAAATTAAATTTTATTTTAAATTAATTTTAAAAGTAATATTGCAAAACTTGATCAAACTATATTGAGACGTTACTGCATCAAATCTAATGAAAAATTTTAACTGTTATTTAAAATAATGTTATTTTAATATTGATGTAATAAATTCATAAAAAAAATTTAAAATCTAATTAATAGAGAGATGTGGGGCAAAGCATGTTTTTTTAAATTGTTTTTAAATATTATTTTTTATTTAAAATTAATATTTTTAAATTATTTTAATATGTTGATATTAAAAATAATTTTATAAAAATAAAAAATATTATTTTAATATATTTTTAATTAAAAAATACTTTAAAAAACAACATATTCTCAAACACTCTTCAAATTTGAATAAGATAGTTCACGTTGTAATTAAAATTTGATTTAAATTAAATTTTATTTTAAAAGTAATCTTGCAAAACTTCATCAAATATTGAGGCTTTACTGCATTAAATCTAATAAAAAATTTTAATTGTTATTTAAAATAATATTATTTTAATATTAATTCAATAAATTCATAAAAAAATTTAAAATCTAATTGATAATGATTAGAGTTATATTGAAATTTGACAAAGTGTAAACCATGTTATTAAAAAAATCAATTTATTTACTAAAAATAAATTTTATTTATATATTTGAAATTTTTTTCATTCATTAATTTTAAAAATAGTTTTTAAAAATAAAAAAATAACAATTTAATATATTTCAATATAAAATCATTTTAAAAACTACCATCGTCGCATTCTTAATCAGCGGAACTGGTAAATCTCAATAAATAAAATTAAGAATTTTGAAAAATATAAAGAGGGCCCCCAACATGAGAACTTGTGGTCGTGAGTCATGAGATGCCCACTGTTTCTGGCTGTGATCGTTTTCTGGTGCAATAGAATCTTCTTCAAAGTGCCAGGTACAATTGTACAAACCTTACACTTGCCTGTCCTTTCTTGTCATCCTTTGAATTATTATTATTATTTTTTAACCTATCATCTTGTCATGGACAAATAAATATATGCATGTTGCTTTTTATTATTTCCCCTTTCTGTGCTCCAATGTCTACTTTATTTGGTCGTCTAGAATTGCTGACATATTCGTACACCATTTGCATGCTTCCCCCCGTGTTCCTTCTGGTCATTTGGCGTTAAAATTTGCTTGTTATATTCCCAGTTACGCCGTACATGTTTTTTATTTTATTTTTAAATATTTTTTGTTATTAAAAATTTATAAAAAATAATCTTTTTACATTTGGCGTTAAAATTTGCTTGTTATATTCTCAGTTGTGCCGTACTTTTTTTTTAAAAAAAGATTTTTTGTTATTAGAAATTTATAAAAAATAATCTTTTTATATGAGGACATTAAAACTATTAAAAAATTAATATTTTTAAGATTAAAAAACAGATCAAACCATAAATTCAAACACTTCTTAAAAGAAAAAGAAAAGAAAAGAATGTTGTTTTTGAATCAAGCAAGGCAAATATTATTATATATAGTCATTGTTAGCAAGGACGACGAAGGTGGATCGCGGTTTCGGCGAAGATAATGAAATAATTCATTTTGTGGGCTACGTTCAAATTCAAAAAACAAATTATAAATTATAAAAATTATTTTTTAAAAAATTATTTGTATGGGGCTACGTTCAAATTCAAAAAACAAATTATAAATTATAAAAATTATTTTTAAAAAAATTATTTGTATAAATACATCAATTTAGTTTTTAATTATTTGTCCAAATCAAACAAGAATCCACTCCAATGCTTCAAAGTCGCCTAAAGAATATACTCTAACCATCAAACATTAAAGTTAATTTGAAAATAATTTACAATAAATTTTTTTATATTAATATCTATTAGGTTTCTTGAAATAATATATGCACTGAAAATTATAAATTAATTTTTTTTCTAGAAATCCTAGGGATCATGTTAGGTAAATTTAAAATTATTTAGGTTTATGTGAAATTGTTCAAAAACTAGATTTTCTTTTTGCCTTTGATTACTTACTTCAAAATTAGATTATTATAAATTATAAATTATTTAATTATTTGATATTTAACATCAATTCATATGAACTATTAATGAAAAATATCCTAAATATTTTTTTTTAAAAATAATTATTATATTTTAGAGTGCCAATTCTTTTTTATTTTTTTGTATTTTAGGTATTTACGTTATGTACTCTACTCATCTTTTTCACATCATGTAAAATAAAAGACATGAAATTCTATTTATAGGAAAATTTAAAAATTTTATAAATATCAAAATATTAATTCGCTTCTCACATAATATCACAATTATTATTTTAGGTTATTTTTAGAAATTTATTCAATTAAATCTCTATTTGATTTTTCTAACTTTAAAATTATAATTCATTATATAAATTACACCCTAATATTTAATTTTTAAAAATTATTTCAATCAAGTCACACTTAATTAAACATTTTAATTTATGATCAATAATTTTTATGTACGTTACTTATTACTTATTAGGTCTTCTAATAAGTTTTCTCAAGTATATATCACAAATTTAAATATAATAAGATTAAATTAATTAATTTATTATTGATTTGATAGTTGATTGATTTGTATTTAAAGATCAAGTATAATATCTAGTAACATATCATTATCCTTAAAATATTAAGAAAATAATTAATAATTTGACTTAATTTTTTAATGATCAACTTCTCAATGCAATTATTATCCATTCCTAAACAATATTTTAATTTATACATTATAGTATGGAGTTAATCTACTATATTAAATCATGTTTGTTATCAGCATCATAGTTATTAATTTTTTAAATAAAATTTAAAATTATTTTCAAATTTTATTCCACGTTATATAATAATTTACAATTAATACTATTTGATGAGAACATGTGGAATATTTTTTTTAATTCACCAAGAGTAATGGATCATCTCTTCATTATTTAAATATTTTTATATAATTTATGTTATACTTAATATTTTTTTATTTGTTACTCTTTATTAGAATAATATGTAACATCATCAAATCACTATATTTTATATCATAGATTTTTTAAAATTCAATTTCATCCAATAAAAAAGTTTAAAAATTATACCAGGTCAGAATAAAATAGATTAAAACACTATAAATTATATAAAATCTACTTTAAATATTTTTATGGATACGAGATGTATATATTAACATTTATGTTAAAATACATATAATTATAACGACTTCTATAACGCACAAATAAAGTCACGACAATATAATCAAAAGATTACACACAAATAACTAAAATTGTATCGTTTATGCGTTAAATATCATTAGTTTTTTGCTAACTTCATGAACTCATTCAACATTCCATGGCTAAAATAATGGCCAGAATTTTATGAAATAAAATAAACAAAATAGAAATAATGCCTGTTGTCGGTGTTTGGCAATGGAAATTGACTAGAATAGCGGTATCAAGACAGTCTAGAAGAGAACGATGGGGTTGAAAATTGTTTTCTATCTATTTCAATAAAGTAATAGACAAATAATCTTAGAAAATAACATGTAGTAATCGCAAATTATATTAAAAAAAAAACATGTAGTAATCGCAAATTATATTAAAAAATTTTTCAAAATTGACATGAACCTCCTTTGTCAACTTCAGGTCAAGGAGGATACAAAATAGCAAAATCAAGTTATTTTCAACAAAAATGGCGAATTTGGTTTATTAGAAATAACATCAATGAGATTTTTAATGTTTTGTTTGAATTTAATTGATTTAAATTATAAGAAAGATAAAAGGAAAGCAACTTTGGCTTTAATGTTATTGGTAAAAGTTTATTAGAAAATTAAAAAACGAGTTCATTTATTAGAAACAAAAATAAATTTATATCTGTGATGATTTAATTGTAGATGTTGATTTTATTTCATTCAAATTAAAAATTATCACACAAAAGTTATATTGTTAACTAAAAAAAACCATTATATTGGATTTATAATAAAAAAATAAATTTATGATACAAACTAAATATAAAAATTAAAAAAATGTAATTTTTTTTTTTTTTTTATATATATATATATATATATATAATAACAAGCATATTAAATCATTAAATCAGCATTCAAAAGTGGAATTGTTCACCAGCAAAATGAAAAAAATATCCTCACTTAACAAAAATTTGGATTGAGGTTAGTTTAATAATCAAATAATAAAGAGAAGATTTAAAATCTCAAGTTCGAGTTATATATCTATATTAGATTAACTTTAAGAAAGGAAAAAAAATTCTAAATTTTGATTTTAAACAAGACAGATTTTATAAATACGTATGAATACAAAATACATAATATTTTAATTAAATATGAAGATATAATTAGCCTATATAATCATGTTATCGATTTCCAAATCAACTTACAAGGAGTTTAGTGTAATTTATTTGTTTGTAATTCATTGTGTATATATATATATATATATCTACCCTAATGAATTTGAGGGGAAAAAAATTTCTAGCATTGCATTACAACATTCAGATAGAATTTTCCCGAGCATATGTAGCCTATGATGATATTACAGATATTTTTTTAAGAGTTATAATATTTCTTTTATACCCAGCTCCAAATCTTTTAGAAATGTCAAACATGTAATTCATAGATGAACTCAATTTATTTACAAGAAAAGAAATATTACTCAATTTTTTTAAAAAACTATTAAGTAATAATATTAAGGCACCAAAATCAAGTTAATCAATTTTCAGAAAGTAACCGAAGATTCCTTAAAAAGCTAGAAAACACAAGGAACGGCACTTGTTTGAGATCAGATCCCACGTTGTCTGTCCACTTCAAAACAAAATGTACGGATGATTGCCTCTCAGCACAATCAACCAGCACCAGCAGTAGCAGCGACATCTCTCTCCCCCTCTGGCTGCAAAATATGAACTCACTTCACTCTACTTCACACTCAGTACATGTCCTCAAATTCATTTCCCAGTTCCGAAGTACCCCAAAATTCTGTATTTTGAAAAGAAATGTCACTTCCAATTTAGAAAACTATGGCAGTAACCATTTTAGTAATTCAACGGCATCGACTTCCATTAAAGCAGCAAGAGATGGGGTGGATACAGCTGTGGTGGTGGAGGAGGAGGGGCCTAAATTGAGAAAGTTTCAGGTTTTTGAAGGCCATCCTGTACCATTTGGTGCCACAGTTCGTGATGGTGGTGTCAATTTCGCTATATTTTCTGCCAATGCAGTTTCTGCTACTCTTTGCTTGATTTCTCTCTCTGATTTGCCTGAGGTTGGTTGATATTCAAAACCCTTTCTTGGCTGTTGATAGTTGCTTAGTTGTTTGTCTGAAGTTCATATTTTTAATGGTGATGGAAACCAATTTTGATTCTTGATTATAGGTTTATAATTGCTTTAAAAGTTCACAGTTTTGTGGAGTTGGAGACTACCCTTTTGATTCTTGATTTGAAGCTCACATCCTTAATGAGTTTTGGCAGTGAATAAATAGTAGAGGCTAGTTTAACATGACTATAGCAGTGGTGTCTTTTTGGGTAGTTGTTTTCATGGTTCAATGCTTAATATTGTGCCCTTTTGAGGGTATCCCGAATGATTATTGTTGCCATTTGTTGATGCAGAATACAGTGACTGAGCAGTTTTTTCTTGATCCTTTGACCAACAAGACTGGGGATGTTTGGCATGTGCATTTGAAAGGAGATTTTAAAGATATGCTCTATGGGTACAAGTTTGGTGGCAGCTTTTCTCCTGAAGAAGGACATTACTACGATCCCTCTCAGATTGTATTGGACCCGTATGCAAAAGTTAGTTTCTTCCTTTACCTTTTATTCATTTGGTATTGTTCATAACGTTTTGCTTTTAGTTTAGTTATAAGCAAATAACTATGAACTCTGATAAATTATTCATTTGTCTAGGCAGTCATTAGCAGAGGGGATTTTGGTGTTTTTGGGTCTGATGATAATTGCTGGCCTCAAATGGCCTGCATGATACCTACTGCAGATGATAAGGTATTTGAGGCTTAATTCTCTTCCTTTATGTGTACAATTGGGATGCCTTATTTATCCAAAGGGGACTATCTTATTAGCATGGAGTTGTATTATTATAGAGTCTCTTGAAGGCAGAAAATCTGCCAAATTTGAAAATGACTTCCACCTGTATTTCGGTATCTATTTCATACTACTTGTTTTGACTGTTGCTCTAAGTTTAGTATATGTATTTGGCCGTTTTATGTTTTCAGTTTGATTGGGAGGGAGATTCACTGTTGAAGTATCCACAGAGAGATCTAATAATATATGAAATGCATGTTCGTGGGTTTACACAGCATGAATCAAGTAGGACTGAATTTCCTGGTACATACCTTGGTGTAGTGGAGAAGCTTGATCATTTGAAGGTATGTTTGGAGCACTTCTGTTATTATCTTATGAGCAGTTCTCGATATTTGTTTTAAGAAAAAACTTCATTCATAATTGCATATAATCCTCATGTTGGTTGTTTTTTATTATAACAAAGTAATGGACTTGGAAATTCTTCATGTACTGCATTTTGAATCATCCCTTTTGTATGATCCTCCAGATATATTAAATTTCTAATGTGTTGCTGAAGCTGTTTTTGTTTTAATGAAGCCACCGGAGATTGTGTGATCATGAATAATCTATAGCTGCATGCTCTTACTAACCATTTACTAATTTTTCAGGAACTTGGTGTCAACTGCATAGAGTTAATGCCGTGCCATGAATTCAATGAGCTTGAGTATTACAGTTACAATTCTGTCTTGGGTGATTATAAGTACGAAAATTTCCCTCTTGCCACTAACTTTCATTTCTGTATTATCCAAGATTATTTGGTCATGAGTATTTTCTAGAAGATCTATGTTGTCTTTTATAGAACTGAACAAGCTCCTAAATGGTCCTTGTATGGAAAATTTCATATTTGGAGTTCATAAGGATCTCTGAAAAGATTCTTGTTTGCCTGTTGTATCTGAAAGCTTACTGGTCACAGATTTTTTAGTTTATTAAAAAGTGATAAATCATGGTGACATTACAGATGTCTACCTTATTCTCCCTTTTTGTAATTTTTCTGTGTCTCTCATAACTGTTTCTTTCGCCCATCCAAAAATAAAATGACGATATTGATGATTCCTATTTGGTAAATGATGAAATATGATGATGCTTTCAACTTCATGAACTTTAGAATTTTAGAAACAACGTAATGGTGCATTACATTTCTTATGATGCTTATGCATTAGTTCCTCTCCAGGGTTAATTTTTGGGGGTATTCTCCTGTCAATTACTTTTCTCCTATGACAAGATACTCATCTGCTGGCACACGTAACTGTGGCCATGATGCAATTAATGAATTCAAGCTTCTAGTTAGAGAAGCACATAAACGAGGAATTGAGGTGACAACTTGCTGCACTATGATATAGCATGTCTTTGGTGAGCTTTTCTGAATATTGGTTTCTGATTTTAATCGAGCAGGTGTTCATGGATGTTGTTTTCAATCACACAGCTGAAGGAAATGAGAGAGGTCCCATTCTATCTTTCAAAGGAGTTGATAATAGTGTCTATTACATGCTTGCTCCTAAGGTATAGTTCTTGATGTTACAGCAATTCAATTGTTGTCTTAGATGAAATTTTGAAATATGTTAGAAAAAGAGACTGACATGTAGCTGCTATATGTTAATTTCCTCTTGTGGAAGAAAAACATGCTTCTGATATCCCAAGATTGTCTGTATTTCAATTTGTTCAGATTTATGGTGCGATATTCCAATACTCATGTGATTGTTGTGAGCTAAGTTTTACTTTGTGCTATTACAGGGAGAGTTCTATAATTATTCAGGTTGTGGGAACACATTCAATTGCAACCATCCTGTCGTGCGTCAATTTATTTTGGACTGCTTAAGGTAGATGCACATGAGTTGTTTATTCTGAAAAAGCAAATTTATACAGGTTGTGAGAACACATTCAATTGCAAGCATTCTGTTGCATGTCAATTTATGGCTGACGTGAAAAAGCAAAATGGACAAACTAGGAAGAGTGATATTTATTGGCATTGTTATGTTTCTTGATTGCAACTCATCCCTTGAATTTTGTTTCGGACATAAGAAAAAACCTTGGCTTAAACTATGAGTTAATTAGATCACATGTTATTGTTTATTGCAGCTTTATGCCTAGGCTCCATGAAAATGTTGTGTTTTAGTGCACCTTCAGCTTTTTAAACACCCATCACTAGGATAAGAATAAGGATTTCATTGCACGTGAGGTTTTTGTGGTGAGGCATTCTAGACTTCTTTGTTTGCTCTTATTCAAGGGTGTTCGAGATTAAATTTGCTATTAAATAAATTCAGATGCCTGAAGGTCTATGAGACCATTGAAATAGCCTCAGGGCCTAGATTAAAGGAGTTTCCTAAAATCCAAAGTTTTTTTTTACTTTTTTCAGTTGATAATGCTTTTCACCAAATGGCTTATATCAAGAGCCCTTTTTTTTCATCCCTCCTGTGTCTGTGGGTGAAAGGATTGTATGCCAGCTCTTAATGACATGTATGCTTTATCATTTTTCATCTTGTCATTCTTGATTGGTTGCCTTTTATTTTTGATTTGATTGCACTGTGGGTTTCTCTCACATTTGTTATTCTTTAAATGCATTTCCTCCTCAACTGTGGTGTGAGCAGTTCTCTAATTCATTTCTGTCTTTCAGATATTGGGTGATTGAGATGCATGTAGATGGCTTCCGCTTTGACCTTGCTTCTATCATGACTCGAAGTAGTAGGTTGTAGCCACTTTGTCACCCAGATCATATTCTTGTTCATTTGTGTTGAAGACCGGATGCTTCAGTTTTATGCTGATGAACCTTTTCTTTTCTTTACCAGTCTCTGGGATGCAGTTAATGTTTTTGGGAGTCCAATAGAAGGCGACTTGGTGACAACTGGTACTCCTCTTGGCAGCCCACCATTGATTGAAATGATGAGTAATGATCCCATACTCCGTGATGTTAAGGTACTTTCCTTTGATTTCTTTCTCCATGCTCCCCTGGAAGTGTTCTCTGATCAGTGAAGCTCCTGCATCGGTTTAAATTCTCTTATAATGTCTTGAGTAGCTTATAGCTGAAGCATGGGATGCCGGAGGATTGTATCAAGTTGGCATGTTTCCTCATTGGCATATTTGGTCAGAATGGAATGGAAAGGTTAGTGTGAATTTTACATTGCCAATTCTATCATTCCAACTGGTGACTCAGTGTTCTCAATGCGATGCTGCATGAATACCCAAATGCACCAGCAGTCTATGATACCCCTTCTGTCCTTTTCACCTTGTTATTAAGAGAAAAAAAGAAGAAGAAAGGTTTATCAACTATTGCATTTTCATTTCTATTCCTATGGGGTTTCTGCCTGTTTTGATTTAAAATCTACTTTTTTTTTTCTAGTATCGAGACATTGTGCGGCAGGTCATTAAGGGCACAGATGGTTTTTCTGGGGCTTTTGCTGAATGCCTTTGTGGGAGCCCGGATTTATACCAGGTGTGTCTTCAGTCTCTCTTTGCCCTGGTCTCATGTCTGCCAGCATTTTATTGGATAATTTTAATATTGTATGCTCTTTTGAGCCTTTTCCTTTATTCATTTGTGCAATTACTTTTTTTGCTTCTGTACTCGAATGGCAAGCTTGTACAGCACTATTTATAGAATGAGAAATGATTTATATGATAAAATTGGGTAGACAAATATGATTATATGACATGAAAAGAGACAAGGACTGAATGTAATTAACTACTACTGCTTGACCTCTTATTTCAAATGTCGTCTTCATGTAACCAATTTCATGAAGTGTACCAGCACTCGTATATTCTTGGTCTAGTTAAAGGAACCATTCAATGCACTCACCATACTTGGCTGATATATAATGATATATATGCTGGAATGTCCAATGGGAAATCTACTAAATATGGACTAGCCTGACATTGACATTTGATGCAACATAAGATAGATTCTAATGTCTGGAGCATGCTCGCTCTTTGATCCATTTAAGCATGCTACTGTAATTTATGCTTTCTAAATGAATCAATGGATCAGGAAAGAGGAAGGAAACCATGGAACAGCATTAACTTTGTATGTGCGCATGATGGTTTTACTTTGGCTGATTTAGTGACATATAACGAGAAGCATAACTTGGCAAACGGAGAAGACAACAATGATGGAGAAAATCACAACAATAGCTGGAATTGTGGACAGGTATTTACTGTGAGAAAAGTACACTATGCTTTTTATCTAGAGTCCTTTATGCTTGTTCTTGGGTTTTGTCTGAGCCATGTCTCATATAATTTATGTGGAATTCACCAGTATATGAGGTTCAGGGCATGCAGAGACCACTATAATTTGTTTAACTCGCATACATGTTAATTCTCATTGAATTAAGCATTCATTTCTTGCTGTATTAACTATTATGTGAGCAACATGACAAAATGATTAAATTTTGCAAGACAACTCGTTGTGTTACTTAAAATCTTGTTCTCAAGTTTTGTGATAGCAATCATTTTTTCCCAAGTAGTAGCATTAGAGTATTGAAGCATGTCATGGTTCTTGTGGATTCATTTTTTTTCTTCAAAATGATTTCATAGGAGGGTGAATTAACCCACATTTCAGTGAAGAAATTGCGAAAACGGCAAATGCGAAATTTCTTTCTGTGTCTTATGGTTTCTCAGGTAAGGGTCAAATTCTACTCTTGTTCTTGCATCTACAAATCTTTTAGCTTGGTGGTTTCACAACTGAGACTTCTTTTATTTGACCAGGGTGTTCCAATGATACACATGGGTGATGAATATGGTCACACAAAAGGGGGCAACAACAATACATATTGCCATGACAACTATGTAACTTTCCACACCCAGCCACCGATCAGATCCTCTTTTGAATCCTACCATTGATTATGTTCACTATTTGTCTGCTACAATGCAGATCAACTATTTCTGGTGGGATAAGAAGGAAGAATCCTCATCAGACTTCTTTAGATTTTGCCGCCTCATGACAAAGTTCCGCCAGTGAGTATATGCTTGATATGAACTCTTCTTATGCAGTTTGCCATTCTGCTCTCCCGTTTGTCTCCCAAGTTCCATCTTATATGGGTAGTCAAATTGCAGTGAATGCGAGTCCCTTGGCTCGAATGACTTCCCAACAGCAGAGAGGCTGCAATGGCATGGTCATGCTCCTGGTACACCAGATTGGTCAGAAACAAGCCGTTTTGTGGCCTTTACACTGGTATGCTTTCTCACTGCAACTAGCATGTCATTTCTCGTGAGACATGCTGGAGATGTGATTGAGCAAGAAAAAAGAAAATATTAATATTGGCGATAGCAACAAACATGTGCTTGATGGCCTTAAGTTGAGCTTGTTAGACCCCAAAGGCGAGGCCTGTGAAAATAAACATAACCAATGACATGGGAGGAAGATGAAACAAGGAATTCTTACTGAAATGATTCCTACTCTTCAGGGTTTCCATATAAATCATAGGTTGTAGCAGCTGTGACTTTACCCCCAGAATGAGCGGATTATGAATACTGTTTGTGCTTGATCACAACCTTCTTTGTATCACTCTCTTGCCCTTCTACTCCCTCAAACCAGTTTATGCGTCATTGTTCCTCATCTTATCTTCAATTATGGGTGCCTTGCTCTTGATTAATTACCACTTCTTGTTATGGTTTGAGCCAGATTGACTCAGTGAAGCGCGAGATCTACATTGCCTTCAATGCTAGCTATTTGCCAGTTATCATCACACTCCCAGAACGGCCAGCATACAGATGGGAGCCCCTGGTAGACACTGCCAAGCCTGCACCATTCGAATTCCTTTCTTGTGACTTACCTGAAAGGGACACAGCAATGAAACAGTATTCTCACTTCCTGGAGGCCAATCTGTATCCTATGCTCAGTTATTCTTCTATCATCCTCGTACTCTTGCCCGTTGACAATGCTTAGCTCTCCAAACCCAGAACCAGCCACTTTGTATGTAACTTGTATTGTATGAAAGTTCAAAGAAGCCATGAAAGAAATGAAAAGAAGTTTAGTTGTATGTCAGATATAGTTTAGGGCAATGAATGTTTCCCCTAGAAGTTCTATGTTTGCTTAGAGATGGTTTAGAAGTTGGCATATGGAAGTTTTGAAGAATTTTCGTTGCAACAAGCTTGTGATGTGTTCACAGCAGATAATGTTTATACAAAGCTGACAAGAATCTATTTGAAGGCAACCAAGCCTGGATTTGTTTGATCATTTCAACTTCCATATGCTTGAATTTCCTTGTTATTGGTTGAATTTATTTTTAATATTGCTGATAGTTGTTGCTATTTTTTCAAATGCATACAGATTACGTTTTAAATTATATGAAAAATATATTGATCCGAAAACCTGATTTATCCTATAATATCTGTTCTAAATCCAAAGTCAATATTGACATTTTTCTTTTTCAATAAAGCAATATTGTTTAATAATATTATTATATTTTTAAATAAATTAACCGCATATATAAAACCGGGCTTTGCCTCGGGTATCGGCTTTAAAGCCAGTACGATAAAAGACAACAGCCGACTAAGAAGGGCGAAACCGTAAATAAAAACAAAAAAGGTGCTTCTTTTTCCTCTCAGTTCTCTCTGGACATCTCCAGAGACCCCAGGAAATATCTCCATAAACACTGTTTCTCCTTTCTTATAGCATTAAAAAAAAAAAAAAACCAAAGGAACAAAACATCAAACGCTTTGCGCACAAAGCACAAAATCAATCTAAAGACTCACAAACAATGAATGGAGTTGCTCCATACTTGTCGTCATCATCTTCTTCTTCGTTGAAGATATTGAAGAGAAAAGAAGTGGATGAAGTCAGTGATGATTTCTCCGATTTCTCTCTTTCCGCTCCTGCTCGCAAGACTCGCCGTCTCGTTCTGGTACTATTCCACTCACTTGCTATCTTTTTGTTAAAAAAAATCGAGATTTTTTGAGAAAATATTCATCAATTTTGTGGTTTGTGTCGGTTTTGTGTTAGGATGCTGAGCTGCCGACGATTATAGAGGAAGAAGAGGGATCAATGATGCCGGGTGAGTTCGGTGAAGAAGAAGGGGACTCTGGTTTGATTAGCAATGAGCAGAGGAAGAACCAGGAACTGCAGATAGAGGAATTGGTCATGCCAGAATCATCATCAGCAACTTCTGATAACGAAGAGAGGGCTATTGTATTGTTCAAGCCTGTTAATAACCTTCACTTGCTGCATCGTTCTCCTAATAATTTCTCTGTTTCTCTTGATTCCAACATCATTTCTGGCTTCAGAAGTAAGTGATTGAGCTAATTTCTTTGATGGGTCTTTGTGATTTTTGTCTAGGAGTGGGATTTGAGGGTTTAAAAATGATGGGTTGCGGCTAAAACTGGATAATTTCTGTTTATGCAGATCAATTTCTATGGTCAAGCCAATCTGGTGGAGTAAGATCAGTTGAAGAAGAGGAGGCAGGGGCAAGAAGGGATAATAGCATGGCTGTTGTGCCTTGGGTTCCTTCTCAAACTCAGCCTGCTTTTTTGCAGGAAATAATATATAGTAATAATGCTAGTGTGCCACAAACTGAGCTGATGGATTCTGAAGAAATGGGAGAAGCAGCAATGGATATTGAAGAAGACAATAATGATCAAAATTATAGTGGAAGCGAAGGGCTAGGACAAGCACAGGAGAACCAGGCATTTGGATTTGGTGGAATAAGAGCAGGGAGTGATGGCCTCCCTCAGTGGCAGCAACAGCATTGCTTGGTGCCGCAGATTCCTCAAAATCCCAACCCAACTCCTGTTACTTGGCTCCCGTAAAGTGGGCTTGTTGGTTTTAGCACTGGCCTTCATTTTTTGTAAGTTTTGTTCACTGGAGGGCAATGAAAGCAGTGTTAGATTGGGGAACGAAGAATGTATATGATGGGGGCGTGAGGCGACTATTAGAAAGTTTTCCGATGGGGGCGTGAGGCGACTATTAGAAAGTGTTCTTGTTTTCTTTGCTTTTTTGGGGACCCACTTTGTTTTGGTTCTTGGGGAACTGAGAGTTATGATGAGGTTGTGAGGGTTCCTTCTCTGGATGACAAGCTTATTGTAGAAAGGAAGTTGAGATGAAATAGTAAAATGTTAATGGTCTGGAGTTTCTTGTGTTCCTCTAGGTTTATGTTTCGGGTTGGATTGGTATTTTCCGTTGGAGTTGATCATAGCTTTTGTTCATTTTGCTTAACCTACTACTGATAAGAAGCTAGAAAAGCCGTAGCGTATCCAGCCATTCACTCTTGAAGCAAGTCCAATTGCTGTAAGCAACTCCTTCCCTTTTTATTTAGTTGAGTGAACCAGTAAAGCTCAAACTTTAAAATAAACTTTGAACATCAATTTCAAACCTCCATTCCCTGCATCATGTTATGCAGCAGAGACGAGAAAGAATGAGAACTTGATTGGTTTTCTGCCCTGAGAAAGTTCAGGAGGATCTATTTGTATTAGTTTTTGGCACTGTATCCATTTGATCTAAGATTAGGCATCACATTGTACAGGAAAAATAATACGCCACCTGGAAAAGGATGTAAAGAGAGGAGGCCCGAGTGGTTAACTGTTTCAACAGTGTCATTATTGAGGGTTCAGTTCTATTCTGAAAGTAAGATACAACAAATAAGAAATAAAATAAAATGATGCGTCTAAAGCCTCTCGAGAGGGCCTTCAACATCCATCTAATTGTCGTCCCCAACCTCCAGCACAAAATTATGGGACTGTCATGTATATCTGCTGATTGGAAGTCTCTGTGATGGTTAAGGTTGCCCCTGCATGGCATAAATAACTGTACGAAACCAACTATGTGGTGGAACTGGATCTCTGCTTAATCTCCTGATACATATACCTTCTCTGCGTAGTACTTTTTCTCATTTTCTGCCTTCTTGGCATTCCGTTTCTGCATTGAAGTTTAGGGTTAGAAGCAGAACATCATCGCATGATATACTACCCTGTGAATACAATGCTACTATCCAAAAAATGGTTACAGTGAACTTATTTGTGAGGTGTAATGAGCAGGCAATCAAATGACATCGTAAAAGGAAAAATACTCAAGGCAAGTAATCAATAAGGACATTGGATCACAGACTTGAATACCAGAATGAAAAAATTCAGAATTTGAACATTACTATTTATGCCCTTAACGAAGAAAATGAATAGGTACTCATTCACAGCTGAAAAAAACTTGACAATGCTTCGAAGAAATCTGCATTTACTGACTGTAGCTCACCAGTTCGACTCAGAGACTGTAATTCACCAGTTCAACCACACGGGACCATGTGAGAAATTGGATTAGTGAATCCCACTGGCCAGGACCATTCAATGATTGAATTAAGCAGTGCTCAATGCCATCTGATTAGTTTTTTCCAGGCAGTTTCATAAAAATGTTGTGGTGCAAAGAATGGTTGACAGTTGACACGAAATGCACAATTGGAATGTCAATCCAAAAGGAGAACACATATCACATTGAACTCATTCAAGTAAAGCAAGAGAGAGAAGCTTAGAACTACCAAGTAAGCCTCGTGATTGGCAACTATCCTTTGCGCCACTGAAGTGGTTGTTATAGTTTTTGGGCTCTCAAGCATCCGGAAAATTCCCATGCTCTTTGGAACTGCATATGGATCAGGTTCTCCCTACATGAAGCAAAACAATTTATTTTTTCAATTTTCCAATTGCCTATGCACATAGAAGTTGCATGAGAAAACAGGGATACAATCAGGGAAATTGAAGAATTAAGCTTACAGCCAACAAGGAGTTCTTCTCTGCTACTGTCCCATGCACAACCAAGGTGATGTTAAAAGTTGTGACCTTATCATACAAATAAAGGAATACCTCATGGTTAAGAAATCAAACAACAATGGTCATTCAAAAATGTACTATGCCTCAACATTAATAGGTTGATAAACAGATCCAAAACTACATAAGTTAATAATAGAAACTCAGAGAGGTGTTAGTTTGAAACCTCACTGGAAGGTTTATGTTTAAAGAACTGAAACTACTCTAGAGAAGAAGGGAGCAACATTTTGGCTGAAGACACCAATTCAGTCTATGCGTTTCGTTAGAATCACTTTACTCAAGAGTTCAGAATTCATCTTTGAAATCATACCATATACTTCAGTTAAATTGATGTTGATTACATGACTCCAAGAAATATTTCTGTTGTTCATGAGCTTGGCAAAGGAGTTGTTTAGGTTCCAATGACATTTTTAACTTTCTAAGATCAAGCATGCACTTCAACAACCATTTGTAAAAATAAGGATCAACCTGAATCCTTCAACACATAAAGCAATAACGTAGAAAAATCTTGTTGTTAAAGCTAAAGCCCAAGTAATTTCAAAATCCCAACAAATTTCTTCATTCAGCATGCATTAACCCCATCTCTGTACGAGCATCTGTGATGCATTAACAATAAACCATTACTTGTTTAAAACTCTCATATCAAAGTACATAGAATTATAGCAACAATTAAAATACCATGTCTTTTGTAACTTCCCAAGGTGCACCAATGATGACTTCATCAACATAGCGGCAGGCCAGCACGCTAAGACTACGTTCATGCAGATGCATAATTGGGTGACCTTTCCCTCTATGTTCACTGTGCAAAACAGCATTATGTTTCATTATATTCTGCTGTACTATCACAAGAAAGAGCAGATGCAAGTCTTATCTGATGCATTCAAACATCCATAAGTGCGAAAATTGCTGATATCAAGTGTGCTAATGTAAAATGTACACAAGTAAAATCAAGCATCAAAAGCAAATTGATATATATACCTTACAATCTGGTCAGTGTGGATCCCAACCAGCAGAAAATCTCCAAGCTGCCTAGCACTCCTGAGAATCTGAGCAAGGAAAAATATAAGAGGGGAAAAAATTTCTCAACAAATTTACATGTATGGTTGACTTTTAGCGATAAAGGAAACAGAGCATTTTGTACATCATATATACTATGGATGGGTGCATCATGCATCTACTGGGATAACCAACAAGGGATTCAGAGTCTTGAAAACCAAAAGCTAACCAATCACACCATAAAACAATTAATGAATCAGATAAAGCAGCTTCCCAGATAGCCACAGTGACATTAAATCTGTTGAACAAGTTTGACAAACCATTCTACTGGATGCAGACTTGAAAAGGATTAACTCTGATCCAATCATGTTTTCCTTTTCTATCAGACATAAAAACCAGAAGTTACAGTAACCCAGTCCAGAGTGCTGGAATTGTCAATTTGAGCAACCATCAAGTTTCACTGTGTCATGCAAGGCAGGTATTTGAGTGGATGGCATTGAGACATGTATACCTACAGTGCCATGTTGAAAAGCACTAAGCTGATGCCCAATAGAACTACAGTCCACAAAAATATGCAGTGATGTTGGAGCCACAAACTTTGGCATGGCAATAAGATACAATCACAGCTTTTTTATTGTGATGGAATAGCAAGAATCATTGCAAAGAATGATGACAGTAAATCATTGATGATTAAAGATACCTCCACATGTCCAGCATGGAAGAGATCAAATGCTCCATCGATGTAGACAACACGAGCATTTGGTCCTGGTCCCTAAGATAACATGCAATGCACAGAGTCATTCGATCAAATAAGGTCCACATACACTGATGAAAGGATGAAAATTTTAATTGTATGCCCCCCTTTCCCTCAAATCATGCACAGGATATCTGACTAGCACCTCAATTTCCCTTTTAGTTCCAAACAATAAATGCAGGTATGGAAATATATGCTAAAAAATTATTTTGACAGGAGGATCAAAGATGCCATATATAATTATTTCCAGTCAGTGGTCCATGCTTTACTGACTTCACAAGATAATTATGAAAAGCAAACATGTGATACCTTGCCATTTGAAAATTGCACAATTCGCCGGGATGTTGGTAGAAATTGAGATATATGGGCACTGTTGGATTGACTTCCTTCAAGAGTAATGCCAGGCAAAGATGATGAATCATTGTGATTTTCACAAGCTTTTGTATCCTTCAAAGAAGAAAGTATTCTACCTACATTAATAAGTTGAGCTGTAATTAGAAACAAAAATAAAACAAGAAAATTATCTTTATAAGTGTAAAGGATGAAAGTATGGGCAAGAGATCAAACACTTGTACTGATGACATGCACTCAACTAAAAAAAAGTATAGTATATTCACTGATAGCCCCAAATATATAGTTATGATCATGTTAGTTTTTTCTAACCAATCAATTTTTTGACTATTTTCCAACAATTTCAGAGATTGATCAATAGAAGTTATAGTACCTACAATATCGGTGCTGGAGACACCTTCTGTACGTTTAATCTGCTTATAACGCCCAGCTTTCTTGGCCAAGGCATAGGCATCAGTTCCATCAGGAAGCAAGCAAGGATCATCGCCATGTATGATATAATCAATTTTATGCTCATTGAAGAGACTGTTCATGAATTTCTCTGTAATGGCATAAGGAGCATTGGCTATGACTTCATCCACCCACTTTAATCCACTGACAAGGGCCAGCCTGAGAATAATGAAGATGTGGAACATGTATAGTCCAGTTAATTTATTGCCAGATAAAAATGGCCTAACTACAGATATTTCATCTTATTCATGTTTTATAGTCCGTTGCAATAACAACTAAATGAACACAGATAATAATGTCATATACAAACTGATATGTCGCCCTCAAGAAGTACATAGCTCACTTTGCATTCGAAGTCACAAACTTTGACCAGTTCCATTACTAGTCCAGCAAGATTTGGCAAATTTATTCCACATAATTCAGTAAAATGCATTGCAATTAACAGATTCTGATCCCATGATTGTAAAATTAAAACACAACAAAAAATTAAGAACACTTCAACTGAAAGAAACATGTCCAGCCATTTCAAAAAACAAAAAAATCAATGAGAAAAAAAAATAAAATGAAAAGAGCAATGCACTAAAATACCTCTCTTCCATGGATAAAACAGGAGGGCCCTTATTGGCAACAATCTCCTCATCACTAACAACACCAACCACCAATTCATCTCCTAAAGCCTTGGCTTGCCTCAAAGCATTGGCATGTCCATAATGCATAAGATCAAAACAACCATCCATGTAAACCCGAATTCGCTTCTTCTGACACTTCTTTTTATGAAAAATTCCCAGATCAGACCACATATAAGGCAAAGAAGAGAACCCAAGTCCACCAAAATAACTAGTTGATAATCCAAGCAAAGCAGCTGTTAACATTAGCCCACCAAACAGATGTGGGTAGTAAGACACCCCATCCCAAATCGAACTGCTGCTCTCATACTCCATTCTCCCACTCTCCTCTCTTTTTGTTATGCTATTCCAATCTTGAGGAGAGACTATTGGAGATTGAGAGAGTATCTAGAGACACAAACCCTGCATAAGTTGAGACAACAATTGAAGTCAGTTACCAAAACAAACATTGTGATTTAACATAAATCATCGTAAAGTTTTTGTCTTAAAGTTAATTCACAAACTTAACAAACTAAAAAGTCCCACCAACTGTTAGAACAAAAGAAAAAAAATAATTAGAATTGGAATTCATAGAAAAAGAAATGAACTTGTTTGAATAAACAGAAATCTAAATCACACTCAGGAACACCAACTAAAATTCAAATTAAAACAAAACGAAACAAAGATTGTAATTCAAGCAATTAAAATTCCAATGCCAAGCTAAAAAAAAACAGTAAATACACCAAATCTGAATAAATTTCTTTCCCTTTCTCCCTTTTTTCCCAGTAAATTATGAATCAACCCAGAACTCAAAAAAATATAAGATTTTTACAAAAAGAAACCAAAGAAAAATAGAAATGGGAGAGAATTCAACAAAATGGTTGCTAAATTTAATTAAATAAACAAATGGGGGGGTTTTTTCTTGAAAATTAATGAATGGGGTTGGTCTCAATCTGAATCTCAAACTCAAGAACTAAAAAGAGAAAATTTCTCATGTAAGATGCAAAGAGAGAAAGAAAAGGAGCAGAAAAACCTGAAGGAAGGAAATGGGAATGAGAGAAAACCAAAGAAAATGAAAGGAAATGAATTCTTGAAAACATAGAAACTTAAGCCTAGAAATCTGAATCTGTCAGATCGAGAATCATGTTTTCACCTCTCTTTTTTTTCGTTTCCTCTTTCTTAGAAAACTTTTAGCTGGATTCTCTCTCTATGTGGTGGCTCTGTTTTTATTATAGTTGTAAAGTTCGGACCTGTACGATAAGTTAATCCGAAATCCAGCAACTATTCTGGATTGAAAAGAAATAGAGGAAGGAAAAAAATTGAGTGATCGAGACAAAAATATGAATTTGACTTGCTGATTTATAATTTTATTTTGTTAAAACAGTATTATATTAATTTTTTTTTAAGATCAAAATTTCTACTGCATAATTCAGACTTCGCCTCAATCAAACCCCGACGAGGTCTTACGGCTATGATTTTTATGCCTGCACCCACTAGAAGGAATCTTTCAAGAAACAAAAAAAAAAGAAAGTTGTCTTTCTTTTTTCTTTAAAATGAAAAAAAAATCTCACCACTCAAAAAGAAAAGAAAAGGACAGGAAAGGAAAATCTCTCGCCTTTGATTTTGGTTTATTTAATTATTTTTATATTATTATTTGTTGTTTGATGTATCTTCGTGATTAAGAAAGCAAAGCATCTTTGAAACTCATGCATGCGAGCAAACACCTGTAAATTGGGTACAAGGAAATGCCAAGTTGGTTCATAGACTTTAAAATATTTATTGTCTGAGTCCTTAAGTCTTGATTTTATCATTTTGGCCCATTGAATTTGTAAAAAACCTTGATTAAGTCTTACTTTGAATCCAATTTTATACCGAAAAATGCTCAAACTAGTCTTCTTAATCTTTAAATGATTCAAATTAAAGTTTGAATCTCATCATATTATCGTGAGCTTTGAGGACCCTTAATATCATAATGGTGTTGAGAAATTTGAGAAATTGATTCAATTAGGGTTCTATTAACTTTGTTTTTCCTCTAATGTAACGCATTTAGTCCTCCATTGACAGAGGAGAAGCTATCGTTGAGAGAATGAGGCTATTGGAGATGAATAGGATATGATTGAAGATTTAAATAAAGTAAAAGGGTCAATTTGAAAGGAAAATCCCTCTCCAAATACACTTTAAAAATCTAAGATAAAAAGGATTTATGAAGACTCCAAGTTGCACGTCATTGCCACAATCCCGGAATTTATAATTAGGGATTGCTGAATTGTTTAAAACAAATAAAAAAAAAGACCAAATTTTTTCACCATTTTCATCACATGAGTTTCTAATATATCCCGTTTATTTTGAAAAGTATTTTTGTGAAAAAATTAAATTATTTTCATATATTGCATTGAAAATAAATTTTAAAAACTAAAAAAATTATTTCAATTTAATTTTAAACAAAAAATATTATAAAAAATAAACATTATAGAATACCGAACATTTACATAGTTTTTTTTAAAATATTTTAAAACCAAATTTTAACCTCAAAATTTATTCAAAATATATCTAAAAATTATTTTTATTTTTTTCCTCGACTTACTTTTCAATTTCAATAACAATCATAAACAAATTATATTTAAAAAAGGTAACCAAAGTGGTTTTTCTAGTTGAAATATAGATGATTGAAAGTTTTTTTCTTTTATCTCTATTTTTGACGCTTATCTTCTTCCTGAAATTATTTTAAGATGAAAAATATAAAACAAATAAAGTTTAACCACTCAAATTTTAAAGTTTGAAAATACTAATTATAAATCAGCTTATAAAATCACAGAGCATATCTACAGCAGCGAAATAACCATAATTTTATTTATTTTTTATTTTTTGTTAATGTTAGCATCCAAACAAAACCATCGCTACGTGTATTCTTTTAAATAAAATAAAATTACGTGTAAACAAAACTGACCACGCATTTTGCGTGGCAAGCTTGACTTTCATGTTGAAACCGTGCGTGTAAAATACTGTGATTAGCATCAATTAATAGAATCAATAATGCTTAATTATGCACTAGAGGTAAAAAAAAAAATAAATAAATAAAAAAAAATAATGCTTAATTATGCACTAGAGGTCTGTCCTGAAAGGGATTTATTATTTTTTGAATCCAGATTTGATTTTTTTTTTTATGCATAGTGATTATCCTTGTAGTATCTAACCTGTTTATTGAATTTATAAAGTATTTAGTAAGTTAAAAAATTAAAAAAATCATGCTTAATTATTAAATTAATGTTTTTAGATATTTCAAAAAGAAGAAAAATTGATGATTAGCAATTTTTGTCGGTTTTTTGTTTTTAAGTGGTTAAGACAAAGCAGAAAAAAATGTTTAAGGACTGAACAAGTAATCGGCAACCCACAAGAATTCGACATTAGACTTAATTTAGATATTGGCTTTAATTAAACATGTTCTAATCCTTTAATTAAGCTACGGCTTTGATTAAAAATAGTCTTATTTAGATAAAGGCTGTTTCTTCTCCCCTTTTGATCAAAGTTATTAAATCTTGCTCCAAATATAACGTACCCGATTCAATATCCAGGTTATGGATGAGAGAGCTAATCCATGTTAATCTAAAAAAGTGTTAGGTGTTTTTTTATTAAAAAAAGATAATTAAATTAGATTTTTATAAAGTTGATTTAATCGTAAATTAAATTGTAAAATAGACTAGGTTTGATTACGTTAATTTTTATTTGATTTAGTCTAAAACTCTTGTCTGAGTTAAATGCGTAGTAGTTGTATCTTGAAAAAGATATAATTTCTACTTTCTATTAATTTATGTTTACAAGTTACAAGAGAATTTGAAAACCTTGACATAGATGAGCGGAGCGGGACCGATAAAGCAAAACCATGAAAGAATAACAGCTACAACAGAGCACATATTGCACGAATTTCTATCAGAAACAAGGGCCCAAAACCAGCCATGATCACCAGCACTGGCCCTTCTTTATTGTTTCCCTCAATCGAAGAAGATACATAAATGGATCTTTGCACAAAGCATGGTGAAGTTGTTAACGTCACAGATGTTTATTTTGAGTTTAGGAAGATAGGAAACAAGTATCAGTCCACTTCTCTTTCGTTTGCAGAGAATACACCATGAAGATCAAGTGCGATGACGCCAACGGTACTTAATCATGGTTATGGTTTTAAATCAAAGCAATTACAAGCATTTTCTGTGTTTTGGTTGGTTTTTGTCAGCAAGCAAGCATAGAAGAAACAGCTGATCTTATAGCTAGCACACATACCATCAATTAGACCAAGGACAAAGTCTCCGTGAACTTGAGAGCATAGCAGCTGTAATGCGTGTAAGGATGAAAACTAAATAGCTTCTTGAATGCTTTGTGCTTGAAGCTGTAAGTTATGATCTCACCAGGCATGTTGATCACCAGCAATGGCCCTTCTTCACCGTTTTCCTCAATAAAAGAAGACACATAAATGGATCCACTCACGAAACATGGTGAGACTGAAGGGTCCTGATCAGTGATCTCTGGATATGCCATCACAATGGCATTCACATCTAGATAGTACTTCACAAACCATTTTGAACACCCCTTCTCCATGGCATAAACAACAATGTATTGAGAATCAATATCGGAACTGCTGCTGCTTGTCATTTTGTCATCAGACATCTCAGGAGAGGCATTCACACCCAGAGCTTTAATATCAGCCTTTTGCTCTCCAGTCAATAACCCAATAAAGTGCAATTGCCCACCAGACTCCCCAAAATACCTGAAGTTGTTGGTTTCCCAAGACTCAGGAAGTGGAGGGCCTGGCATTGCTTGAAGACATTCCTTATCAAGCAAGAAGCAGAACCCATTTCCCATACGACTAATCCAGTGAATAGCACCATTCCAAAAGACACCATTGTTCAAGTTCACGCTCGAAGAATCAAAATTTTCTTGCTTCATAGAAAGCTTCCAAATCTTGGTCTCAGATGAGTAGACATGGATCTCAAGCAATGATTTAAAGTAGAGAATACAAAGAACCTTGTAGTAAGGTGATTTTGAAGGATCAAACACCAATTGAATTCGATTAGAACGAATTCCAACGCCAGATGGTAGAGTTAGCTCCACAAACTGTCTTGTTGTAGGGTTGAATACATAATAATACGTTGGTTTGGTTCTCTCAGCAGAATACCGCATCCTTTTAGAGCACAAAAGCAAGCCATTGCAGGACTGAGAAACATGAGTACTTCCGGGTTTATCAGGATCGAAACGAAGAAAATCGGAGGAAACATTAACTACTGATTTCCCATCAATAGAAACATATAGGTAACTACTTGGTTCCTTGAAATGGTATGCTACATTGAGGAGGAGACCAGAAATGGTGTGAGGATTGAGGTAGGTATGGCGGATAGCGAAACTGGGATGGGAGATTATAGATAGCCATCTCTTGGAGATTAACTTGAGTTTCAGGACAGTTTTTACAGGCAAATGTAACAAAATCTCGCTGACAAAGTCATCATTGCCAAGGACAACATCAACAGGCGATGATTTCTTCTTCTTCGGTGAGTTAAAGGAGACTTCTAAATGGCTTGGAGAAGACGGAATCATTCTTCCTATTTCTTTCTCCTGATTCTAAGATGTTGTGAACTGTCCGAACCTTGATTTTCTTTCTGACAGACTTTTTTTCAGTTTTCAGAATAGCGGGGGATTCTCTTATAAAAAAGGGAGACAGATTTCAGTTTCCAAAATAAGATTTCTTAGAGTTTAAGTTGGAATCTGGATAAGGATTGCTGTTCCGATCACTTTCTGACAGGTCATCAACTACTTTTCCTGTGTGAAATGGGAAAGAGCGGTATGATTGAACTCGTAAAAGCACAATCAAACACAACTACACATGCCAGACCCTCAATGGGTCGGTAAGCACCAAGCCAGCCCTACCTTTGTCCCCTCCAGCCAACTCTTAATTTGGATAACCCTTCTTGTTTGTGACGATTCGGCAAATAAGTTCCTGTTCAAACAATTTCATCCAATTTACCCCTCTATGTGTTGCACTCAAAGTTATTAAACCCAATCTCGGTTATTAGGTGGGTGGATTAATTTGGGATGACCGTATCAATCAAAATAAAGTCCTTTCAATTAAAAAAAAGTTAAAATGATATCCTTTAGAAATTTTTTAAAAAACTCAAATTAAACTTTTAAAAAATATCAAGTTAATCTGCAAAATAACTCAGATTTAATCAGGTTAACCTTTTTTTTTTTTATTAAATGTAGCCTTGATGAGGTTCTGGATTGACCGGTTCTAGGTTAACTCGTTAACATAAAATAGGTTTAATAAGAATAGCTCCACTCGTAAATTCAGTTAAATTAGACTCAATTATAAATTATAACCACCTTGCAATTGGATTAAATTTGTTGAAATGCGATGTACATGGGGTATATTTGATGAAGCTGTTCTAACAGGGGTTGGTTTGCAATGAACACAAGGCCTAAATTGGGACATACTTTTTCCCCATGAACTTTCCTGAACATTTTCTCGATCAGGTCATGACCCCTCCTCACCTTGTAAAGAAAATGCATTCACACACCACCATAGGACCCAATCCACATGCTACGTAACAGCCACAAATTTTCCACCTCAAGAACGTGGAGCTCACCAAGTGATATGACTATGTTAATCAGATTAACTCATTAGAATAACTTTGAGTTAATTTAAAAAAAAAAAAACTAATCCGGGTCACAAGCTTTTGCCTCGGATCTACTTGCCAACTAGGTTTATTATAATTATTGTAGCTTAAGATTATTATTCTAATCGTATAAATTTAGTGTTACTCACCAATTAATTTTCTTTTAAAACACTTCTAAATTTCATTAATTATGCTATAAGGAGGTGTAAGTTTCAGATTTCAATTAAAAAATTTGTGGTTTGCCGTGTTGTTAGAGTTACATGAGATAAGAGAAAACAGAGCATATTTGCCGACCTGCCATGAGTTGAATGGGAGGTGTGCGACTAGAAAAATCAATTATACATGACTATACGATAGCTTGTTTTTTTTTTTTATATATATATTGATATATAAAAAAATTATTTTAATATATTTTAATATAAAAAATATTTTAAAAAATAACTTATCACAATTCCAAACACACTACAACATCCAAATTCAACTATTAATTTGCAAATTCTAAGTTAAATCATATGTAGACAGTACTTAACATTCAATTATCTTGGACTAAGGGAATTAGCCACCGATCCTTTCGTTGTTTGAACCAGAGTTTTCTTTTAAGGTTAGCCCATTCGCGTTTCAAAATGGTCGCAGGTTCTTTATGTAGAAAGAAAATCGGATTTCTTAGAGGTCAAGTTTTATGTCAATTACTGTTCTTATCGTATTGAATATTGGCAGATTCTTTATATAGAAATTACTTTGAGGTACAAAATTCCAAGAGGTTTAACTAAAAATAAATTTTATAAGTTGAATAACCCGTTAATTTTTTAATTTTACTAATACAATATATTTTTAGTTAAGAAGGTTAGTAATTAATATTTGATAAATCAAGAAGGTTAATACCTGTAAAAAATATTTTTTTTGTAAATTTAAATTTTTTTTTATGCTTAATAAAGTAAGTATTTTTTTTAAAAGAGAGAGAGAGAAAGAATGTCAATTTAAAGAAATATATAAAAATATGTATATTAAAAACACAAAAAATCTAAAGATTATAAACCCAGTTTTAAAGAATTTATAAAATATTTATAAATCACTAGTTTTGTTTATTTATAAAAATAAAGAGTTAAAGAGTTATTTTATCATTGTAATATTTATAGTTATATTTTATTTAAAATAATATATATTATATTAATATAAAATATTAAGTGATGCGTGTTAAAATTTTAAAAAATATTTAACCAAGTGTTGAACTTGAATGAATTGCCTGAAACTATTAAAAATAAAAACTAAATTTAATAAAATACCTTAACCTAAATATATTGGATTTATATATTACAGCTTGAGCCCATAAAAAAGCTGGGGTTATAGACCCAGGCAGTGGCCCGGGCCCATTTTCTTATGGAAGAGCTTTTTGGCCCAGCTGTTGTCAAATTTTGTTATAGACTTTTTAATTCGTATTTTCTTGTAGCTTGAGCATCTGGAAGTTGCATTCGATCCCTGATCTGGGATAGAATTTAATGCTCGAATTTGAACAGAATCAGAATGGAAGCCGAACGTTACACCTCTTTAACCCAACTTGATTAACTCTTTTGCGTGTGATTTTCCAGGACGACACATTTTTCCAGCATTTCGAATTCTTCATGACCTGACCTGGCTGAGAAGCACCAGCCTTGCAAGAAAGCGACAATTGATAAACCACAAATTAATCATGTAATTAATAAGTGCAGACAATAAAAGGATGGATCATGATTTATCTCAACAATTATAAACAAATTACTTCTTCTTGGATTTGTTTCTTCATTCGTTCCCCTCTCACCCCTCAAAACAATAAGAAGAAGATTAATTGTATAGGGAGTTTTATTCAAAAAATAATATTGACATTCAAGTTTTAAAAAGGTTGTCATAGTCAACTATGAGGTAAACAATAAAAAAAGAGTTAAATTATATATAAAAACTAAAATTCCAAAATAGAAACAATTTAAATTTCGTAGTTCAGGACTCTCCATGGTAATTAGAAAGAGGAGGACTTTGTCAGGTTAATATTATATTTGTTATGAGTTCTTTTAATGCGAGTCTGAGAATGCATGAACGGGATCTTCAGCCAGCATTGGAGAGTAAATTATATATCAAGAACATAAAGTTATGTTACCTTTTCTACATTAAAACTTGAAGACAGACATGAGAGAGACAGCCATGCATGGACTCAACCTCTACCATCAATAGAACTACTACATCACAAAAGTATAGATAAAAAATTCTATGATTTTCAGGAAATTAATCCGAGAGATGCCATTTCCATTAGCTGTCAGGTACTCCCCTACCAAAAACCAAGTCAAATATCTTGATCACACGCCTGCATATTCTCTTAATCACTTTATAGCACCCATTATTTTTGCCCACCTTGCTACATGCACTTCTGAATTCTAGTGATTCTTGATACTATAGATGGCCTCACCATTTCCATGCAAAATCCTTCTGCTCTTGTGGAAACAGTAACCTCTTATCTTATGAATAGCAACAACATCTTCATTTGCTTTCAATATTGCCCATATAATTCTGATAGAAATTTTTCAATGAAAATTTTCAATTATATCCTGTTACACTCTCATTGATAATATCTACTCTACAAATGATAGAGTTTTTGAAGCCAATATTTAAATTAAAATGGCCCCTCTAAAAGTTCAGGTGTTTTTTTTATTTGATAGTTCAAGATAAATTAAAGTTCAAGTATTTTTTTGGTTGGCAACTCAAAATAAAGTTGGTACAAGAGTTTCTCTCTATCAGCGGAATATTTTGCCTGTCACATAAGCTTCACGTGTCTTTTACAGCTTGGATTTGAAAACCTCAGAACACTACTGTAACTTTTCTAGGAGTGTTTGGATGAAAGTTTTGGATTAATAGGATATTCAGTGTTGTTTATTAAGAACACTTGACTTGTTGCTTCTACAGTGGCCTGAAATGGTGCAAGATAAATTTTAAATATCAGCTTGAAATTAATTTTCAGCAGTACTACTTGAGTATTTAGTTATTGAGGAATAAAATTATTTTTGAGAAAGGAACTATAAGTTTGTTTGATTGTTTCTCCATTATTCTTCATCGAATTACTATTTGATTGTATACTCTAGATTTAAATTTCATTTATACAGGAAATCAGCTTTTAAGATTCTCTAATAGCATCATGATATAATAAGAAATCTTAAATAGTTTCTTTATTGTTTGCTGTAATGAGTTATTTTTTTTTCTAAGTTTGTATTTTCTTTTTTTCATATTCTTGTATTTCACTTTGACTGTTGGCCTTATGACCTTTTCCATATACTTTCTATGATTATCTAAAATAAAAATCCTTCTGCTCTTCCTCCTATCTTTCTTAACCTAGCCTGTCCATTTTTTTCTCCAGCATGACCTTTTCAACTGTGTTTACATGTTTTCTTCTATGAAGCCTCGTATAATTTGTCGCAGATACTTTGTCTGGTAACTTCAACGTTGATATTACATGGGGTGGTGGCAGTGCTAAGCTCCTTTCTTTGAAATCCTCTGAGCATCATGGAAGTCTAACAAAATCTTTTCATGGAAGTGGTCCACTGGGGGGAAAAAAGGGTTAAGTAGTTGGCTCTGTGAGTTTCACTATTTACAACAGGATACGGTGCAGATAATCCAATGGCATAAATCAAGATATAGAGCTGGTCTTACGTGCTATAAACATCAACACATCATCTTCATTTTGTGAAATAATTAGAAAGATAGTGATCAAGCCTTATTCTTTTTTTGAAACCTCGACTAATAAACTGTGAAATAGTTATTGCTCTATAATAAACCATTTATAGCAAAATGTTTTGTTGAATTCTATAATTAAAATTACAAATTAATTAGTAGCAGAAATTACAATTTAAATTCATAACAATTCAACATGATTAAAAAAACAATCATAAAATTCCGAGGACAATCATGACATGACAAAGTCGAAAATTCACTGGGGATCTTGAAGAACAAGTTTGGTGGCCATGTTGTTTTTTTTTTTTTTAATTTATTCTACCTTGTTAAAGGAAAGACTATCCATGGACACTTGTAGCATTGGGCACAACCCAAATGCCGCATCTCTACAATGCCGATGCCAAAGTGCCAGTGCAGGAAATAGGGATGAATCTAGGGGCCACAGGAGTGTCCAAGGTTAAGAAAATCTCAACCTCAATATAGCACATTTATTCCTCTTTATTGTAGAATTTTACTTTAATCAATGAGAAATAAAATCTTTGATCCTTTTTAATCAGTAAATTTAAAAGAAAATAAGTTCGAAGAAAAAATTCTCTTCCTTTTTGAACATTACCAATTTAGTTGTATTTCAATTAAAAAAATAAATTAATTTATTCTTTACCGTGACTCGATCGTATTTAAATATTTTTTCTTTACTTTTTTATAAAAGAGAAAATAATTTAGCCTACCATCTTAGTAATCCTCATCCTGAACTCAATCCTAACATGATACATAAATATAACACGGTAAAGTTAATTATGGATAATATAACATGTACTTCAATGGATTGAGGGTCGAGTTCAAGCTTATGAAGAATGGATTTAACCTGTTAAATCAATTCTAGCTAGATAATATAACTTTGTAAAGTTAACTCCTTAAATTTTTATTTTATGGGGATCATAACTCTTGATTAAATTATAAATGGTTCTTAAATTTGTAATCCAAATAGATGTTGTAATGCAAGACGCGTATAAATTTTATATATATATATATATATATATAGAGAGAGAGAGAGAGAGAGAGATTGAGCAATTTTGCATATTGGCAAGAGTTGCAAACAACATAATTTCTCACGAATGCAACTGATGATTTCTAAATCTAGTGGAAGAGGGATTTAATTTCAATATTATTCAAAAACTAATACATGCTTGTACCTTATAAAAAAATAAAGAAGAAAGAAAAAGTAAACCGTCGGCTGAGTTGACAAAGTTAATAACATGCCTGACGTTGTACTCCCATCGAAGACATTGGAAGGAATGTTTACTAAGTTAACATATGGATCCTTCTCCTTGTCTCAACTTTTCATTGTACACAAGACGATTTCGAATGTATCATATTCCCTTCCCTTCGATTCTTTTTATGCTCCCTCTTGAACCTTCAAGTTTACCAAACAAATGAAAAGGAAAATCTACAAGAGAGCATCTTAAACTATTATTTTGAATCACAAAATTATTCTTCCTTCTTTCTGCTTTGAAGTCTGGACAGTTAAGGATGGCACGCCGAGCGCTAGAAGGTATGTTCACTGCAAATTATGACTGTCTTTTTGTACAAACGTGTATTCTAAAGCGTTTAGAGGGCCAAGGAAAATCATAACGTCTTGTGTGATGATGTGAGTGCAGCGTGTCCTGTGAGATGTTCGGGGTGGCTATCTGTCTTTCCCATTTATTGAATTTAGTTACCTTTCAGAATTTGGAAGAGGAGACTTGAAAATTGCTATTGACATGTATAATTTGGGTGGAGGGAGAAGAGGAGAGGAAAAATGAACTAGCTTTTTTTAAAATAAAAATTTTGGTGATGTTATTGTAATTTCGAAGGGTTTTTTTCATGATAAATATCCCAATGAAATTTCTGTTGTAGGAGTGTCGTTTTCACTATAAATTGTCAAAAAGAAAAAAATGAAGTTGGCCTTGTATTCTATTGAATGCAGTGTCTCCTCCAGCACCTAATACGCTACATAGACAGAGCCCCTCATCAGAGAATTCTTCAGCCTTGTTGTTTGTCATTGGAGGGATGCTTGTGCTGGTAATATTGTTGATCCTTATCCTGGTCTTATGGAAATTTAACAAACCAGAAAAACTGAGGAAATCCCTGAAAAGAAATGGAAGTCTGACAGGTAATAGAACTGCTGAGTGTTTACCAGATTATGAAGTTAATTTAGAAGTTGTAATTTTTCATAATTTGCATCCAATTACAGCAACCAAGGATTTCTGGAGTGGTAGCCTCCAAACGACAAGCTATTTCGACTTTCAGACATTGAAGAAAGCAACTAAGAATTTTCATCCTGGTAATCTACTCGGAAGAGGTGGATTTGGGCCTGTCTATCGGGTACTGTTCGTAAACCGAAATGTCTCTTCTGGCAAGACATTGTTTGAGTTTGAAGTCTTGGAAGCCAAACTTTTAGATTCTGTTCTGTGAAGATTTTTATGATGCATTATCTTGTTCTATAGGGGAAGTTAAGTGACGGTAGATTGGTTGCAATCAAGAAATTGTCTCTTGATAAATCTCAGCAAGGAGAATCAGAATTCCTTTCAGAGGTGAAGCTGATTACTAGCATCCAACACAAGAACTTGGTTCGACTTCTTGGGTGTTGCTCAGATGGTCCGCAAAGGTTACTCGTGTATGAATACATGAAGAATAGGAGCTTGGACCTCATAGTACATGGTAACATGTCATCTTACATGTGAATTGTTTGTTAAGAAAAACTGAAAATAGACAGTAACATCGGATGAAACACAGTAATCGACAACAACTTTTTAAGCCTTTCAGTGAATTTTGACATGTTCTTTAATTCTCTTCGGCTGCAGGGAATGGTGATAAATTCCTGGATTGGGACACCAGATACCAAATAATATTAGGCATTGCTCGAGGATTGCAATATCTACATGAGGATTCACACCTAAGAATTGTACACAGAGATATAAAAGCAAGCAACATTCTTCTTGATGCGAAATTCCAGCCAAGGATTAGTGATTTTGGGCTGGCTAGGTTCTTCCCTGAAGATCAAGCTTATCTCAGCACTACATTTGCAGGAACTTTGTAAGTATGCTTCAAATATAGCAATCAATGAACACTCTTGGAACCATTGATCGTTACAAGATTTCACATTTAAGATTGCATTCGGTTCCGGCCTAATGCCTTGTAACTTCTCTCTATCTCTTGTTCAGAGGTTACACAGCTCCCGAGTATGCCATCAGAGGGGAGTTGTCTGAAAAGGCAGACATTTATAGCTTTGGAGTGCTTATGCTTGAAATTATTAGCTGCAGGAAAAACACAGATCTTAGGTTACCATCAGAAATGCAATATCTTCCTGAATATGTATGCCGTTGCCCTATCTGATCAACATTTTCCCTTCTTTTCTCAAAATTATAATAATTTTATCAAGACCCTTTTTACTGACATCAAGATTGTTTCTTCCCAGGCATGGAAATTATATGAGAGGTCAAGTGTGATTGATCTGGTAGATCCCAAATTGCGAGAAGATGGATTTATGGAGAAAGATGTCTTGCAAGTAATCAATGTAGCTTTCTTATGCCTTCAGCCTCTTGCTAACCTGAGGCCTCCAATGTCCAAAATTGTAGCTCTGTTAACATGCAAAGTTGAAATGGTCGGGACACCTATAAGGCCAGCATTCTTGGAAAGAAGGCGTAAAACGGAGGAAAAGCTATCATGGGATACCATGTCTGAGGTTTTTTCTTCTCCTTTGCATAGCGAGTCCCCTTCGTTGCCTCGACAACAAAATTAAGGATCAGAGCGATGCGAAGATCGATCATTAGACATGGCTCTTTTTATTGATTTCTGATGAAATCTTTTGCCCTTCTCTATTTCTTTTCACTGTATATCTGCTAAATTGGCTAGTTATGAAATTTGGTCAAGGTAGTCATAAGGAGTTCTGGATACACCAGTGGAGCTGGCATCTTACTTTGTTATTGAGTTTTTGTGAAGAACTTCACCTCATGTAAATAATGCAAGTTAAAAAAACCCTTAGTTTACATGTCAAGGTAAGAACATAGAGAATTAACGGTGCTGAGCAGGAGATTGGAATTATTTGGGCTCAAATCAGCCTGTGGACTGCCTGCATTTACAGTTTCTTGAGGGAAAGAAGTTATATACAAGAATTAGCTGTCTAAAAATTGGATTTACAATAGTGTGGACAAAGATGTTAACAGAATTGGTCAGAAGGAGCAGAAGAAAAGAAGGACAGGAAGAAAGTCAAAACAGATGCTCAAAATCTAACTCTTTGCAAGCTGGAATGTTATTGTTTCGAAGTGTAGTGTTCATTACTCAGAGCAGTGTTTAGGCCTGCAGTGTTTCTCAGTTGCCTAGCATTTAGCTAATATAGCTAGTGTAGGCCTAGTTTCATTATATATTTGTAAAGACTCTCAACACCTTGCACTTTCCATTTTGTCACTCCCTTTTGGAGTCTAGCTTTGCTCCCTTTTCATTTTCTGCTTAACAAATAAATCTACTGTTTTTTTTTTACTCTCTGAAGTGTATACATGTAGTCCAATTTTAATCCTCCCCAGAAAAGAAAATATTAATTTTCTTTCTCGATTCTCAAATTTATATCCTTACATTCTGGATTTCATCTAAATTGTTCTTTTATTTTTGTTAGGAAATATTATTATATAAAAAAACAATGGTTGAGGTCAGAATTTTAATATAAAAACCCAATGGAAAAATTCAAATTATTTAAAAATAGAATCGATACAGAAATGATAATATCCCAGTAGTTGGGATTGTCTTTGAAGTTTGACCTTTTCTTTTTCTCAGCCTCTTAGGACATTAAATTAGCAGTTGCTTTACAGACTTTGGGTTTTTCAACCTCTATGGGTCAATATAATCCACTCTTCACTTTCTCCCTGTAGTACTCTCAATTATCAGTTGATCTTGATTTGTGTCCTGACATTAAAACACAGCCTCGAGGGGGAAGCGAACAACAGAAGCATCACCATCATAACCAAATAATTCTCTCCTTCACTGTCTAAAAAAATATTGAAATGGATTGCACATGAAAAAACAAAAAGAGAGAAACTTTTAGAAAGTATTTTCCAGAAAACACCAGTCCCCGAGCCTGTGAATTTGTTCTCAATCTGCATGCACGAAACCCAATATGATCTCCATCAGCCCCCACTATTCTTACCCTCTTGGATTGGAATATCTTTTTGAGAGGGACGCAAGCTAAAATTAACCTAAAAAACAGCCCACAAGACAAAAGTGATAAAAAAAAATGAATTCTGTGGTAAAAAGTTAATTCTTGATTTAATGCTGGCTGGGACGTACTGCATGTAGCTGTAACAGTAAACACCATTAAATTCTCTCACTCCACAGGAAACTCAAAGGGAAATATATAAAAATAGTAGCATTTAAGTATGCTGATTGCTGACACGACTTTAATGCTATTTTCCCTAATCAGGAAACATATCTAATCAATACAGGTAACGAATCAAGACTGAAGAACTTCTTTTCCCTTAAGCCCCACCAAAAATCCTGTTCCTTTCTCTTGTCTAATTTTCATGTATACATATATTTGCCAAGATTTGGCCGTGTGTATGCTGATGCTCTTGACCTGATTTACACTTGCAAAATGGAAAAATAAATATTCAGAAATTGATATGGTTTCTTTCACCAATTAAGGTTCAAACCAATCCATAACTACGAAAATGGTTTTATGCATAAATCCCATTACCTACTTCTTTCTCGTGGGAAAACATTAAATGGTAAATAAGAATGATTAGTTTTATTGGTATTGAGTAATTAATAATTAATTAATTTAACTGGTAAAACATTTTATGTCACTGGAGGTAAAATTAAGCACATTAAGAAGGGGAATGACAATGTTGATATATACATTCGAAGGTTAAATGATATTATCATGCACTTAATCGAAGGAAGGAAGGAGAGAATAGAAGGCATATAATTATCTTCAATTAATAAAATTGGCTAAAAAATCTACTACTTTTACTTTTGTAGTTGTTGTTGTGAATAAGGTTTTGAACAAAGTATGGTCACAGATACTACATTGATCAACAAGCATGACAACCATTTACATAACTGAACTTTAGAGATTGAACTAAGCAGACTAAAAAAAAAATACAAAAGAAAAAAGAAAAGAAAGTGAGGCAAGATTTGTTCGATAAAATCTGTATTTAATTTCTACTCCAACAAATTGATCAGGCATGGAGAAAATACTTGAGGATTTTTGGACAGAAACTGAATCTTCACACCCTCTATTTCTACCTGTTGTGTAAAGGATTTGGACCTGTAGGAACAACTCTCATTTCATCCAAAGTAATGTTCTTGATCTTGCTGGAGTTAGAGAACAAGGTGTTGACAGCTTCAAGTGATGATGATGATGATGACATATTTGATGAACTTTTCTTCTTGTTGGAACCATCAACAGGAGATAGAAAAGTTGTTTTTGGCACTGCATCAGACCGGCCAATAGATCCAAAAATCAGAAGGGATAGTGCCATAACAAGAACAGCTAATACTCTCATTGCATTAACTCTTCTCTCAACCTCAGAGAAAGTTTTGGAACAAAACCTGAAAAGAACAAGGATTTTATACTTGAAAAGTGACCAAAAAGAGAGAAATGGAGAGGAGGCAAAAGGAATGGAAATAGTGTTGAGAGAAAGAGGTCATGAAAAGAATGACCGAGCTGCTGCTTATAGAGAGAGTGAGAGGTGATACAGAGACATTAACTATATATGGTACCTTGGATTTACAGGTAAAGAAAAGCTTTGACATATCAACATCTCTTTGATCTGAACCTTCACCGAACCTTATTAATTGCTTTCAATTCCATTGGAGCTAGGACATATTTGGGAAGTGTAAAATTCAAAAAAATAAAATTAAAGAAGAGAAATCTGTTCTTATAATTACGTACACCCAGCCCTCTCCGAAGTCCAAACCTGTCCACTGAGCTTGAAGATATCTCTATATCTAGTCCTTTCTCTCTCTTTTTTCCATGGAGCTTTTGCACGTGCTCTGATTGGCCATGCAAAGCTAAACGAAGAAAAGCTGACAATAAAAAAGAGAAAATATTAATGGATTGTTTTGACTAGACCATGCCTGTGGTTCTGTTTTCCTGGCAAGTCGATTTTCTGCTTGGATGGGTGGAGGTGCTTGATTGAATAAATGATGAAAACTAGCAAGCTAGCTAGCTAGCTTGGTTAGTGGGTTTTTAGTTAGATAGCCTGCTGCTAGCTAGTTTGCTTATGCTATGGCTGTAATAACGACAAGAACAGCTGAGACTTTATGACTCCCTGCCTTTTGCATTAAACACACTTCAGACCTTTTCTTTTCATCCATTCTTCTTCTTCAAAGGAAATTCGGATCCACACATTGGATTTATTATATTTTGGTTGATATTTAAAAAAAAATAGATAAGAAATCGTGTAGGATGATATTTTTTAAAAATATTAAAATTATGATGTATTAAATTAATTAGGGTTGATTTTTAAAGTTTATAACTTAGATCGTAATATTGTGATAGCTTTATGGAAAACCAATTAAGATAAATTATAAAAATAAATTTTTAATCAACCTATAATTTGAGGATAAATAAAAAATAAATATTAAATTAAAAAAGAATAAGAAAAAAATAATTTGGTTAACCTGTTAAATCAGATTAATCTTATAGAAAATAAATTAAAAAAATTATAAAACTCTATTTCCAATTAATCTAATGTTAAAAGATTAAATCGAAGATAAAAAATAACCAAGTTAAATTGAACAAACTTATTAAACTTGTCATGTAGGTCATAAAATCAGGATAATTTCATAAAAAATAAATAAAAAATTATTAAACTCTATTTCCAACCTATCAATGTTGAAGGATAAAATCATGAAAAAAATTAATTCATGAGATCGGGATAATTCCACATAAAAAATAAAAAAATTATGAAAGTTAATTCCTAAACAACCTATCATTGAAAAGAAAAATTACATAACAAAAAAAGAAAAGAAAAATTGAATTGTTGGAGTGAAATTGAACAAAAATACATATTCAATTATAAAGTTTTAAAAAATAAATCGAGTCAACTTAGATTAACTTATCAAACTCATGATTTAGATTACCTCAATCGAGATAACTTAATGAAAAAAATTACAAAGCTGATTTTTTTTTAAATATTTATTTAGAAAGGACTAGACAAATAAATAGAATTAACTTGAGTCAATTTGTCAAACTCATAATCTAAGTCATAAAATCAAGATAACTTAAGAAAAAGTAAATAAAAAATATTTATAAAGTTCAATTTTCAACTAACTCAATGTTAAATGATAAAATAAAATAAAAATTGATTAGAAAAGGCAATAAAAAAAAATCGATTCAAGTCCACTCAGATTAACTCATTAAATTTATAATTTAGATAATAAAATCATGATAAATTTATGAAAAAATTATGAAACACCGCTTCCAACAAAATTAATGTTGTAGGTCAAAATCAAGAAAAAAAATATAATTTTGTAAGATCAATATGTAACCCAATAAAAAAATTAAAAAATTTATAAAGTATAATTCTTAAAACAACTTTATATTAAAAATAAAATTAAAAAATATATTAAATTTAAAAAAATTAGGTTTTCAAAGAGTTATATTGAGAAAAAAAACTAAATTAAAAAATAAAAATTAAAAAAATACAATATATAGTGTTTGTGGCAATAATAATTTAGCCACGTTTCGTATTTTATTAATAAATTCTTGATAAGAATAAATCAAATGTTTGACATGTACCCTATCACGCTTAACTTAAAGAAATAATATGGGTTATTGAATTATGAGATTTATTAGTTGATTATCAAGTGAATTTAAATTAATTATTTTAATTAAAATAATATTATTAATTTTTATTAAAAATATTTGATTTGATCTAGATTTAAACCGGGTTTAATTAAAATCACTAATAACTTGAGGTCATCATAGTTTTCTTGGACCATATCTTTACTCTTGTTGCAGGAGTAAACATATTCCTATGGCTTCAATTGATCTCATCTCCCTACATTACAAGGAACTATGTATAATTGAAACTATAAACATATATTTGTTTTAAAGTAAAACCAATTTTTTTTTATTATTCTTATCATAATATAGGATTCGAAGCCCAAAACTTCCATTTAGATAGAGAAACTTAAGGTGAAAATTGAGAAATTATAAACATATATTTGTTTCATAAGAAATTATTTCTAATAATGTTGTTGGTGGTGATATTGAGAGATTAAAGAGAAAAATTAAAATGCTATAAAATCTTTTGATATAATTGACTAGAGCTTAGTTGTGTTTGATTTTAATGCATAATATGACTGGGTAAATTCATTTTAACCATCAAAAATCATATTTTTGAAAAATAAGATTTTCATAAACTTTATAATTAAATAGCTTAACTAAAATAACTTACTTTCAAGGAAATAAATTCATCAATTTATGCTTAAATCTAAAAAGTAATTGGTTTTTATTAAAATAATATTATTTTTATATTAAAAAAATTATTTGATATTAATCTGATTGAGCTTGGTTTGGTTAAATCAATTTTTTTAATTCAAATTAAAACCCGACTTAAATAAAATAAGATTATGAATTGCTTGGTCAAGGTCGAAAGAAATTAATTGTAGGAGAGAATAAGAGCATTTGGGCTAATTCCCAAACTACAAAATTCCCCAGCAAAGTTGCAAGCCCGAGGAGCTAGAGCCATCAGAAAACTCCCCAACCCCAGAGCAAAAATTCTCTTCTCAACTACAAATCCCTCCTGTTTATTCTTTTCTTTTTTGATCTTTCTCCTCTGTCAACAAGAAAACAGAACAGAAACAACAGAACATGTTCTCCAAATCCAGCAAAACAAAACCATGGCAAATTCCTCTTCTTTCAACAACCGCAACGCTGTAATAACCTCTGTATTCCTTGTCTCATTCCTTTTGACAGTTTTCCTCTTCAACAAACGAGCTCTTGAGCCCTCTCTCTCTTTCTACAGAGATTTCTTTCCACAAACAGCTACTGCCCCCCTCACTTCCTCCCCCAATTTCACCCTTCCTGACTCCGAACAACCAGTTGACTCAGCGACTCACCAACCCGTTTCTCGAAATGAGACTATTGAGTCCAAAACTGGTGATGATTCAACAAAAGTGGAGGTGTCTGCTGAAAATGAGAAAGACAACCCAGATGGGGATTTTGAGTCTGGTGGGGGTTCGAGTGATAACTCAACAAATGTGGAGGTTTCTAGTGAAAACGAGAAGGACCCAGATAGGAATTTGGAGTCTGGTGCGGATTTGAATGGTAATGATGATGATAAGTTGATGGAGAGTTTGAAAAGTTGTGATCTTTATATGGGTACTTGGGTGAAAGATGAAGAGTATCCGATTTATGAAGCTGGTTCTTGTCCTTATGTTGATGAGGCCTTTGATTGCCAAGGCAATGGAAGGAAAGATTCTGATTATCTTAAATGGCGTTGGAAGCCTTATGATTGTGATCTTCCAAGGTTTGTGCTTTTTTTTTCTTCTACTTATTCTGTTTGTAATAATTGTTTTTATAGTCTATTTAGGTGCACAATGTACTTGTATGTCAATGATTTAGGAGATATTGCAAAAATTTGGCCTTTGAGGCAATGTGATATTATTTATAGAAGTGGAGATCGCTGGTTGCTTTTGCAATCAATTCTTTCTTCTGCAATCTTGTGCCTTATTTGTCTTTCCATATGTTTCTCTCGTCTACTTACCAACCTCAGTGGCTTGCTGCAAGATTATTTTGCTATTTCCTCGGTTACTAAAACTTGTATATTGCTGCTGTAAGTAGTGAGTTTGTTGGTTTAATGCTTAATAATTCTAGTATGTGTGTAGTAGAACTTCAGTCCCCCGGTGCTTATTTTCTCTCCTCTTCTTTTTTATGGACATTTTTGGTGGTGTAAGTGAAATTTTATATGCTAGAGCACCTTCTTCTGCGTTGGTTTTACAATTTATCATGTTTTCCCATCATTCAAGCAGAAGTTTACCAAGGTTCTTAAAACTACTCGTTCCTTTAAATTCATTAATATAAGAATGAAATTGGAGTCCAAGTCCTTGGAAATGAGGTAGGATAATACTTAATTATGATGGAAGCATAATGGTTATAGATAATGATGTCTGTCTTCAGTTAATCTGTATGTGTAAATATATGCATGTGTGTGTTTATTCACTTATTTAACTTGGACTATTCATTGCCACTAATAAATCCTAGCTTCTCCTCTGTGTGACACTTTTTTCCAGACTATTTAAGCAAAAGTGATTTTGGCCACATTGGATACATACGAACTACATTATGCTGAGCCTCATTATTTTCAATAATGTTACATATTTATCAGAAATGCAGTTCTTTTTCTGCATTCGCATTTCACTCGTAGGTTTAATGCAACAGACTTCTTGACAAGATTGAGAGGGAAGAGGCTTATGCTAGTTGGAGACTCCGTGAATCGAAATCAGTTTGAATCGATGCTATGTCTTCTCCGTGAAGGCCTGCCTGATAAGAGCAAAATGTTTGAGATCCATGGCAACAAGATAACGAAGGGAAGAGGCTACTATGTTTTCAAATTTGTGGTAATCATATATTTTTATATAATTATACTGCTTCAATAGTTTCTTTATGCTGCTTCTGTTGTTTACTCCTCTATCGAGAGCAGAATATAGCATTAACCAATGTTATAGTAGTTAAATTGAGCAAAGATAGAGGGTCAGAAAAAGGCCAGCAACATTCCAAAAATTTAGTTGATGCATTCTTTCTTGAGCACATACTTCTTACAGATATGAATGGTGATATGTGTGCATGGCTGCAATGATACCTTGTCCTTGTTGGGAATCATCCATTTCTTCTAGAAAACTCTTTGAAATTTTGCATATATTTTAATATAAAACTGCTGTACCTGCATAAAAAATTTCTTTATAAATTATTTTCTCATTTGTTTCTCGTTCAAAAAATTTATTGGTTTCATAACTGGGTTTTGTCATTTACACATAAATTCTCTCTCATTGGAATCCACAAGATTCCGTCTGGATATACAACAATCTATTCATAAAAACATAATTTGTAAATACAGCATGTCATCATTGTTTATTCTTCCCCCAAAAAAAAAAACAGGTTGATGATGTTAATAGGTGCTTGGGCAGGATTATGAGTGTACTGTGGAATTTGTGAGGTCACATTTCCTTGTGAAAGAAGGGGTGCGCATAAATGCACAAGGAAGCTCAAATCCAACTTTATCTATAGATGTAATTGACAAGACAGCTGGCCGATGGAAGAGGGCTGACATTCTGGTTTTTAATACTGGGCACTGGTGGACACATGGAAAGACAGCTCGAGGGTATGTTTGGATTGTTGTCATTATATTTTGAATTGTGATACCACTTGGATTTGTTATATCATTAAAACATGATAGTATTTTTCCATGTTTATATTATTTCCCTCTGCTCTGTTTGGTCCAGTAGTTAGGTTGAATGGCAATGGCAATCCTCCCACTCCCATGATCCCTCTCATTGATGTGGAATGAGATTTTTCTTTCTTAACAAATATGTGTGTGGGGTTTAACTCTGGACTATTGGGACATCACCAAGTGGCTTTATTAATTAGGTTAAATGGCACCCACTCTGCTATTTCTAGTTTGAGAGCGACTCTGGTCCTCTTTTTTTCTTTTGGTGTTAGTAGAAAAAAACCAACGAAATTAGTATTGAACAAAAAGAAAAGGTGAGATTTGTGTAGGAATCGCTTTTTACCTATTTTTGAGACCAGAAATTAGTCCCTTCTGGTAACAATTCTATGCCCTGCATATTGCAGGAAAGTTCGCTTGTATGAACCTTAGCTTGTATCCAGATTATTTAGTTTAATTGATTTATAAATATCTAAGCGTGTGTTTTAACTATGAAACCATAATGGTACAAGTCCCATTCAGTAAAGTATGTCCTTGCAGGTTGTGTCTATCACGTGTTTGCTCTCTCTTAATTATTTGTGTGTGTGTGTGTGTGTCTAGAACTTGCAATAAGAAGGTTACAGATATTGCTTAATTGTGCAGGAAAAATTACTATAAAGAAGGTGACTATCTCTATCCAAAGTTTGATGCAGTTGAAGCTTACAGAAGGGCTCTGAAGACCTGGGCAAAATGGATTGACCAAAATGTGGATCCGAAAAAGCAGTTAGTGTTCTATCGTGGATACTCCTCAGCCCATTTCAGGTACATTTTTGCTTCAGTTTTTTTCCAACTGGTCTTTCATCCCTAGACCTTGTTTATGTTATAAACAGGATAGAGGAGAGAGTATATTTTACTCAATTTTCCTTTTTCTTTGGCATTAAGAAATGTGGAAAACTCCTTTAGTTAATATTGGAGCCTGTTAATTAGTAGTCACAGCATAGATCGTCTCCGTCACTCTTTCTATATTCAGAACTTTTCTTGAAGAAAGCAACTGTTTTGTTGAAGCAGTTATGAATACTCAATTATTTATTTCTTTCAACATTATTTCCAACTAGCAGAGGTGGGGACTGGGATTCAGGAGGGACATGCAATGGGGAGACTGAACCAGTTTTAAGTGGGGCAATTCTCAACAACTATCCTGTCAAAATGAAGATAGTAGAGGAGGTAATCCAGGAAATGAAGAATCCAGTTACACTGCTAAATGTGACAAGGTTGACCAATTTTCGAAAGGATGGACATCCATCAATCTTTGGCAAGAACGCAACTGCAGGGATAAAGGTTTCAACAAGGCGCCAAGACTGCAGCCATTGGTGTGTTCCAGGCGTCCCTGATGCATGGAATGAGCTGATATATGCAACTTTGCTTCAACAAACAGTTTCCAGGAGTTGAAACAGCAATCTTCGCTTCCCATTTTCAACAGGGAAATTTTTTTTTAGTTTTACTTTGACTAGGTACGGAGAATTCCAAGTTCTGTGTTGTACAAGACTTGCAATGTGAATTCTGGATGTGCAAGTCATGGAAAAATACTTTTTCTTACAGCCATTTATTGGTGCATGATATATACATGCATATGTATAAACATATATGCATATGTGAAAGGTTTACTGATGATTGGAGAAGTTTGACTACCTCTGGTCTTGCCTCTTCAACACTTGAGGTTGCTTCTGTGATGGGCCTTTTTTCGAGAAGGTTTCCACGAAATAATGCCTTAGATTAAAGCAGTTGCCACCAGACTCCGCTTCTCGGCCTGGACCATGAAACATGGGTCCATCACATTGTAGTTTCAGCTGCTTGGTCAATCTGCCTTTTTATTTTTTGGGTATAATATTTCTTTTTCTGCCCGCAAGAAAAGTCAACCAGGTAACAACAAGAATGGTTGCTGTCATTTTGGGTTAAGATCTGGACTTAGTTTTATCCAATGATCTTCACTACCTAAATAGCAAAACAAGTGAACAGTATGAAAAGCTTCCAAGAAACGTAGACATGCTGCGTATTTTTCTAACAAGAGAAATTTGACTTGTTTTATGCTTGTAAATAATAAACATGTTATAATTCCAATATTCTTGTTTTTGACGTTCTTGTTTATATATATATAAAATTAGACCTGTAAAATTATCTATCAAAATTTAAGTCTGATTCAATAATAAAGTAAAAATTTATGATTAATTTATACAAATTGTTAGCTTGATGTTAACAATTTTTTTTTAGTCTTAATTATGTTTTGCTTGTCCATAAATAAATCTGTTTAGACTTTTTGCATGATCAATGGCAGATCCATAACTTACTTTACAGAACCATCAGACTCGTTTGAACCGTCTGCACCAAAACCTTTATGCTAGCATGGAGGAGAGTTCATTAAGTTCTTCTAGAGATACTAAGCCGATGTGGAGGGTGCATATGTAAGATCCTTCGGAAAGAGGATTTAATCTTGATTGATATGCAAGTTGGTTTGAAAATACCCTTTATTGTTTAAAAAATTAAATCTGGTCCCTCAATTAACTTAATTTTACGACTTAGCCTCTGTAGTTCTACATCAAGTTGCTTTGATGGAAGATTAATGGAAGTTATAATCATGGTAGGCGTCATGGTGCCAACCTTATTAATGATGCAGCAACTTATTACTCAATCTTTATTATGATAAAGAAAAATTAGATGCTGAAGTCGAACTTCATAATTATGGGAGTGAATTTCTTTGTCTTATATAATTAATCGTTTATATTATTTTTTCGTGTAATTAATTAAATGCTTATCGAAATAGGCTTGCCGAATCCATGCATATTCGAATAATATATATATAAATAATTTAGAATGTTGATGGGTTCTAGAAATAATCAAGTGGTTTAGAAAGAATAATTATGTATTATATAATTATTTAATTTATTAATTTTAACAATTTATTTTATTTTTTAATCAAAATGGCTAAAATTTTAATTAGAGGAAGTATTAAATAGTAAATCTTGAATTAAGTTTTTTTATGTAATAACTTTATTTAACAGTATTCTGTGTTGTTTTTGCTTGTTATTATTTGTTAGTTATTTTTATCTATACACTTTACCATTTAAAAAAACAAACCCCTTTTAAATTCCTCAATTGATAGGAAGTACAATATTATTGGAGTTTGGTTTCATTTACTTAATTAGCCTGCTCTAGAGGTTGTTAAACTAGATTACAAGGAAATTAAAGAAACTAAACCTACCATGGCTTGATAATTATAACTGAATTAAATCATATAAATTCCACTACATTCCAAGGGTTTCAAGAAGCTATCAGCAAATAATTTGGACAAGGCATGTGCTCCTAATAATTTGGACCAGTTAATTATACGGTTGAGATTATTTACTAATTAATTAGAAGCATCATTTATTAATAATGTCACCCCCTTGAAACTTGGATTGTAGGGGACCTTCGTCTATATATGATACCTAAGGAATGAATACAACTTAGCTCATTTTGGTGGATTACTTCGGCACTCATGACCTAAAGGTGGGTGGGGCTTAAGACACTGGGGCAGTGCACCTTCCATTAGGCACACCATATTAAATTTTCTGGTATGGATTAAGCACTCATTCGTGTCACTCATGTCAATGAACAATTTTTTATTTTTTTTCATTTTCTTTTTGTTGGCAATAGTATTGGATCTTGAACAATATTATAAGAACTTTCTTCTTCTTCTTCTTTTCCTTTTTTTTTTTTTTGTTTTTTGTTTTAGTTTGAACAATAATTGTTTTTAGCGCAGACAATGATGTAATCAATTGGGTTAAAGGCAGTATTATTATTAATTTTCTTGTCTAAACACAAGGCCTAATAAGCTTGGACTATATACGAGGGATGATCCTGTTCTTAGACTTAAACCTCCAAATAAGATTCCCAGATTTAACTTGATCCTTCAAGCATCCACTTAGATTAAGGAAGATTTAATTTATTCAGCATTACATGTAAGGAATAGTTAAGAATTTATACGAAGATACCCTCTTGGAATTGACATGGGAGTTGTTAGTAATTGTCAATGATCTGTTTTTTTTTTTTTTTTTTTTTCCAGTTACCTTGCCTTCTTAACCAACCAGTGTTAATTAATTATGAAAGAAGGAATAGCTAGTCTTGTTGAGAGAATTGTTTTCACTCGTACACTCCTTTATTTCAATAGTTAGTCTTATTTATGAAAAATATATATTTTTATTTTTCATGAAAAACACTTTTTTTTTAAAAAAAAAGTCATTTTTCATTTTTGAAATGCGTTTTTCTGTAAAATAAATTAATTTTCATTAATGATTTTTGTATAAAGACAATAAGATAAGAAAATTGCAATGTTTGTGAATAAAATGATTATTATAGTATAAGAATTGATAATTAGTAATAATGTTACTGATTACGATGTGATAATGATAAAATAATTGTTATTTTAGTAATAAAATCGTGATTGATGACGGTAATGCGGAGATGGTAATCAATATTAGTGGTAGAAAATTATGTTGAGATTATAATAAAATAATAATTATATTAAAAATATTAAAAATAAAATAGTGATCGTAGTGGCTGTAATAGTAGAGTGAAGATGAACGGTGGTTATATGGTGAGTGTCATGGTGGTATTGATACATATAATAAGTTAATATTGCTAAGAAGAATTTTCTCTCTTTTCTTGATATTAAAATATGTTTTTTTTTTCTAAATAGATACTATTCAACAGTTGACTGAAATATACTTTTTATTAATGCATTTTTCAGTATTTATTTTAATTAAAAAATAAAAAATAGTTTTCATACAAATATTTCCGCAAAAGAAACATAATCTAAATATTTTAATTGATTTTTTTGCAGTTTCATTGCGAAACTACTAAAATAATTGGTTGTTCTATCGATGTTTTTCCAATTTAATATTTTGACTTGCAAATCCTTCAACACTTTAGAATTCCATCCTTTCCCTTTCGACATATGGTGACAGCCTTGACTTACCTCCTCCTCCTCCACCACCACCACCACCTCCTCCTCCTCCTCCTCCTTCTTTTATTTATATATGCAGGGGATTCAAGGAAAGACAACTTTGACTGTATCTATTTCATTTCATTGCCAATTAATATTATGGAACAAGAAAAATTGATTTTGAGTTTTATGCGATTGCTTGATAAGAAAAGTATTCATAAAAACAAGAAAAATCAAGGTCAATAATCATTCAAACCCCACCATGGCATTAACGATCATGATTGTCCTAAGCTTTGTATGCCTCATACCGCTTCAAACACCTCTTGTAGATTTTCAAATAACTTTATTATATACCCTTTTTTTTTAAGGTTTTTAATTAACTATCAGAATATCTTCAAATTGTTTTTTTGCTTTTAAGTTTAAGTTTAAACAGATTTTTTCTACCGTAATCCATTTATTTATTACAATTTTTTTAACATCTCCTTTTATTATTAACAACAACATAATATATAATAATTATATGATATGGGTTGGATTTTAAATTTAATTAAATAAAAATTGATCAAGTTAAATCTAGTTGATTTTGTTAAAACCTGACTTGATTTTTTTAATTTTTTTAATTTTTTAAATAATATTATTTTTAAAAACACCTGAGTCTACCTAATTAATCTCTAATCTATGAACTGAATGATGCACCAAGATCGAATTTAATAACTGTTTATATAAATATAATAGGTACTTTTCAACGTTTGCAAGAGAGAGAGAAGAAAATATAAGAAACCAATTTGGTCAAAATCAAGCCGTGTAGAAGGATGTTGATCAATTTAATTCCCACAGAATTCCACGAACAAATTGTTCTGTTATTCTACCGCAAGCTCTCTTTTCTAATCAGGAGAAGACTTGGGGCACACCCTGCCCCCTTCAACCATTCCACACTTCAAATTATTTGGCATTTTAATTCTGACTAATTAATAGCTGATTTACACCAAGTAGTGTTGATAACAATTTCTCATCTATATATAATAAACCTACTAAAATCATTAATTTTCTACCGCCATTAATTATAGCCGCTTTGCAATTAATTAAAATTGCTGACTAGCTCTTATGGACCATGTCAAAAACCGCTACATTTTTGTGGTTAGTCGTGATACTTTCCTTTACATGAAGAACAACACATTGTAATTGTGGCTTCCTTGGCAAGCTGAGTGTATAATGGTGATGATCGTCCCATTTTCTGTGACCTTAACTGCTGCAATTCTTTCTTCAGTCTTCTATTCTCATTGCTTAAGCTTTCACAACATTTTTTCAAGAACTCACAGTCTACCTCTGTTTGCTTCAGCTTGGTCCTGCATGTTATTGTTTTGTTGTCATTATTGGGAGTAGTTTTAACTATGGAAAAGAAACTGAAAACCCAGAAGAAACCGACAGACAAAAAAACAGAGATATCGTGGAATTTAATGTGCAAACTGAGTTATACCTTGCTCTCCTGTTCTGAAACCAAACTTCAACTTGTCTTGGCTTCAAATTCAATTGCTCGGCGAGTGAATGCTTTTGAGCCTGCATGCACGTAGTGAATATTTCATCAAGTCACTGGATAAATAAATTAAATAACAAGAGTTAATTAAACAAAAGGACAAACAATAAACAAAGCAAATATTACAGGCATCCTAATTTGAAGTTTTTGATATCTGGATCAAGGATTTATAAAAAGTTCATGCGTGAAGAAATTTGTAATTTTAAAAATTAAAGTTTCCAAACCAATATATTTATTAATCATAAGTACTTACAATAATGAAACCTTAAAAAAAAAACATATATTATTTTAATTTTCTGATATCTTATCAAGATCAAGAGATGGAAAATTTGTGTTGCTTTTAGCAGGATAGCCAGAAGTAACTGCTCAAGGACGAGGAAATAAACGAAAGAGACAAGAAGAGCTGGTCAAAAGGGTACCGGATTAAGAGTGGTATGCCTTCTGAAGCTCTCCTCGAGCAAGCTGGATTGCTCTTTTGTAAGCCTGAGTTTCTTTCTGCCAGAACCATCGATGTTACTATCAATGGAATCATCACGTCTCTTAATTCCATATTCTTCATCTTCTTCAGACTTGAAACATATCCCCTCCGCCTTGTCATGATGATCCATGTCCATGGCATCGTTTTTCGGGCACAGTGTAAATGAGAGGTCTAAACGTACCACGGGCTTCTCCTTCTTTTTCTGTGGCCATGGCTCATGGTTTTCACCACCTAGTCCAAGCCCGAGTCTTGTGTCACAGTATCCTTCTGCTTCCATGTCCAGTGAGAGAGATGAGAGGACAGAAGAGAAAGAGATGATGAATATAATTGGCAAATGGAAAGAAGGGGTTAGGAGGTGACTTTATACAAGATTGAATTGGATGTTATTTAGGAATATATAAATGATTTTAAATATATTTTGTTGATTAATTAGTGCACTAATGACAACTAAAATTGAGTAATAGAGTATCAATATAAATATATTTGATGAAAGGGGATTAATGGCGTGCGTTAGAGCTATGACCCCTTTTAGGGAAACCAAAACTCCCTCAAAGCCATATCATGTTTGACTTTGCGATTTCCACGGGATTTTAATTAATAATTAATTACTTCTAGACTTGATTCATTTTTAGTCTATTGCCCACTAGACCTTAAATTTCCAAACACTTTCCCTATTTAAGAAAACAAAAGAATTCTTTGTTTTGAATTTGGAGTCAATTTGTCTATGCATGTGCAAACAACTAATCATATGTTCATATGATGATGCCCAGCAGTGTTCTTTAGAATCAAGTTGATAATTACATATAGATATCGTTGCAGTACAAATGAAAGTTGTAAAATCCAATCATGATTTGATTTTGATATATACGAGTAAAAACCCGTATTATTAGTTATATTCTATACTTTTGTAATAAAATAGTAATTAAAAAACATAAGATATTTCATCCTCGATGTTATTTATTCGAGGAATAAGTCTATAAAAACATTAATGTAAGTAAAAAAAAAATCTTATAGCACATACAAATATTTAATATGATAATTCTCATCACATATATATGGGAAGTAAATCAGTTATATGATACCACTCATTGATTTCTATATATGCACAACCTTTTGTATATATTTGCGTATACTTTTCCTTACAAACACACTCTTTATAGAATATTATTTTTATAAATATATCAACAAAAATAAATAAATTTTAAAAAAGTTTCTGGCAAGATCAAACATCAGCGCACCTGCTTTAAATATATTGAAGATGCTTTTGCAGTAAAGAGTATATCTGGCTAGAGGAGACGTAACAAGTTAAGTTAATTATATTTCCTTTTCAATAAATTCCAATAAAAAAATTCCTATACAACCTGTTTAGATCTACCACTGGTCACCATTTAGTAAATTAATGTGTGCGATTAAATCATTTTTCTTTACTATATATTTTTCACTTCATATCTTACCTACTACGAACCTCACCAATTTATGTTTATTTTACCGAGTTGGGTGAGCTATGTTTAGCTATCTGGATCCCTACAAGGATACCACAAGAGTAGAGAGGGCATAATTTTCTTGAGAGACATAGTATTTGGTTAGAGCACTGTTACGAGAAAGAAAAACAGAAGGATATGGAGATAATTATTATAAACAGGGGATGTTTTCATGTTTTTTTTCACAAAAATATACTTAACCAAGAATATTTTAAAGTCCTGGTGGAAGTCCACATTATTGTGGGTATTTATGATCCAAAATACATTTGTATAATAGCTTCATGTTTCTGGTTTTCCTTTAAATTACACAAGGTCAAGCTGCAAGAGCCTTTTTATAATTATTTACAGCACCAAAGTTTGAGAAACCAGGATTCCATCCAAAAAAAACACAGGTGCTAGCAATTTGAGAGCACAAAACGACACTGGAGTGTATCCTAGATCCTACGCACGATGTCTTAAGAGTTAAGCCTTGAAAGGATTTTTGTTAAACGAGGCCTAATTCCCCGTCTCAAGGGGAGTTGAACACGGGCCTCTTAGTTTTATTAAGAAAAAAGGTCATTATCACTAGGTTAATATAGTCACGAGGCTAAATTCTGTAGGTGAATTGTATTTTTTTTAATTAATCTCTCAATTAATAAAGGTGGTTGTGTGTGTAAGATAAATCCATCATGAGGTATTGTCTTACTTATTTTTAGTAAGTTTTATTTTTTAAATTTTTAGTGAGAGAGATGCCCCTTGTGCTATATAAGCAATCAAAACTCTCATTTCATAATCGATATAAAATAATGATCTAATCAAAACTTTATAGATAATAAGCTTAGATAAAATACATGACTCATTTTTATAAATAACGTTAACTAATAAAGTATCCTATCATAAGATATTGTTCCATATTATTTCCAATAAAATTTATCCTTTAAAAAGCATCTTACAATAAAAAAAATATTCTTAATATCATATAAACAATAAAGCCCTATTCTTCTAACTAATACGTGAGGATAATAGCCTCATCAGTTATAAATTTTAAGAACACATATAGTTTGATTAATAATCAAGGGTGATATAAATTTCTTCAAAACACTATTGCAAAATAAATGAATAAATAAATAATTTCCATCTACACAGTCAATGCAATTGAACTGTTGAATTGACCAGTAATTATGCCCATTAAACGTAATTTACCCAATATTATGATAGGGTTGAAAGAATCCACTAGAAACGGCATAATTAATAATTTCGAAATGAATGGATCTTACTAAACTGCTCACTTGTAATATTGATTTTTTACTCTAAATTCTTCATATTTATTAAACTAGCTTAACTCCGTGGGTTCTTTCACCTTGGAAATCTTGAATCAAACTGGATTTTTTTTATTAAATTAAGATATTAATAAAACTAAATTTCAACCAAATATAAATTTAATAATAAAAAAAATATTATTTTAATATTTATTTAAAAATGCAATGCAAACTGTATCTTTAAAATTTTTTATTTTTTTATTCAAAATAAGTTTTTTATATTTTTAAATTATTTTAATATATTAATATTAAAAATTATTTTTTAAAATAAAAAATATTATTTTAATATATTTTTAAATAAAAAACATTTTAAACCATAATCATAATACCTACTATCATCCTATGAAAACCTATATAAATATGCTCTCATTGCCCGAACCAGCTACTGGGACTGACATCTAGCAGAAGCCCAGTTCATCCACAAGAATTGAGAATGATTGAAATAAAAAGTCTCAATTAGACGAGATATGATTAAAAAAAATAACACAGCAAATTATTTTTTTAATTTTTGTCTCGTATTTTCCATCTTATTTATTCTTCTACTTTGCTATGAATATTTATGATTACGTTGTAGACATAGATCCAGCCCACTAAAACTCTATAAAAATAATTCAAAGCACTAACTCTTTTATTTGATTATAAAAGAGAGGTTTACATTCAATACCTTTTCGGAGAAGAAAAATATTTCAGTCGTTTTCGTGTTACAACTGATTGGTGTATTACTCATAATTTAATTCGAAATGGGAAAAGGTAGGGTGGTAATGAAGGAGATTTAATTTGCTATATTCTTTTAACTTCTAAGTCCGAACCTTAATTTAAACACTTAAAATTAATTATTCTTTATAATTCACTAGGATATCCATGCGCATTTATAATGTGCGCACCACGGTATTCATGTGCATTTTTAAAACTATTTAGACAAAGAATTTAATTTTAATTGATATGCAAACTAGTTCTTAGAAATACTCAATAATAAAATTTGAAGTTAAAATTCTTGTATGGTATTAACTCTATTTAATATAATTTTGTGTTGTTTGTATTTGTTATTTTTCTTTTATTATTTTTGTTAGTATTAGAGTTCAATCATTTCTAATAGTTAGTTGTGTACGGTTGAATATCATGGTAGGAAGAGATTACCAAATAAAACATGCTCATGTAGAAAAGGATGATAAAATTATCTCTTGAAAAAAAGATGCTTAGAAACTAGTAATAAAAAATATTCAAAGACAAATTATAAAATTAATCTAGACATTATTAATGATAAAGCTCCATAAACAAGTTGAAGAATTATCTTATCAATTAATTGAGATGAATAAAAATAATTAAAGGATCAAGTGGAGAGTTATCACAAATCTATGGTAATCTTCAAAAACTTGTTTCAAAGGGGAAAACAGAGGAAACAACTTATTAATTGGTATAAGTGTCAGGGAGATTATAATGATTTGATTTATAATGAGGTAGGTATAAACTGATATTTTTTTTATTAATTTATTATATTTATTTTGATGATAATTTATTGATAATGATAACAACAATAATGACAATAATAACAAGATGATGTAATTAATAGTATTCTTATTGATAAATTAGAGGTTAAGTGCAAAAAAAATAATATAAAATGTACATAATAATAATAATAAAAATTTAATTTAAGTTATGTTGATCTGATTACAAGTTTACTATTAAAGCAAATATAAATTTATTACTTTATAAGATCTAACATAAAAAACTAAAATTAATATCTAAAATTATTATAACATTAAGTGAAAACAAAAAAGAGGTTTGAGAGCTTTAACTAAATATCTATAAGATCAAGATAACAGTAATTTAAATATAAAGACAAGTATTGTAACTGGTAGAGAGATTGAAGCGAGAATTTTTTTTTAAAAAAGTTGTTTTTTCTTAGTTAGTTTTATTTTTTTTTATATTTAGTTTATGAAATCAAATATATTATGCTTAATAATTCTATATTACTTTTTCTTGCTGTTTTTCTTCTGGTGTTGTGTACATCTATGAGAGGCCATGCTGCTTCGGCAATTCTACGTGAGTTTTGAAACATGAGATGATATAAATCTACTGATAGAATGATTGAAATTGAGAATCACAAAATAGATATAATTAAAATTGCCAACGTTTTATTAAATGTTCTCCCAGCCAGTTCTTAATCTTGCCAAACCTTAAATGCGACGAGAAATATTCTATCAGTAGATTGGTTTTAAGAACAATCATAGCTGCATTGACACAATAAAGTAAAACCTAAACTATCACAAAACCCTTTACTTAGAGGACCTTGCTGAGCACATTTTGCAGCACAACACGCATCATTGCACTGCGCTGAACAACGACCCAGACAAACGTTGCACCTCTTCTCCGTCCCACATTCATAGAAGCAAACACAACGATCACCCTGACAAGCTCCCTTGCCACCTTTAGGATATTTCGAAGCACATATATCACCGCACGACGGAGCGCAAACCCCTATATCCCTGGTGCATACATTAGCCTCTGCCGAGAGCTCCATGGTTGCAACTGCATATAATGATCATCATGCACACGAAACCAAAAGGAAAGAAATATATAAACCATGAATTCGTGTTTTCAGATTCTTCGTTATTGAATGAGCAAATACATAACCCTACCTTAGCGCCATGTTTAGGAGGAAAATCGAAGGAATGAAATATTTACCTGTTGCAAAAATAAACAGAACATAGTGGAGAAACTTGGCCATGTCTCCCAGTCGGTAAGAGTGCAACAAATATTCTCCTTAAGTCTTCGCAAGTACTTTTGTGGAGGTGAAGAACGATGGACATCTCTATTTGTACAGAAAGAGATAGTTAAATAAGGTAATGTATTAGGTATGAAATAGGTATATATATACATATTAGGTACTTGGAGATTTCGATTATTTATGTATTCGATATGCCTTCCTTTTCTTTTCGATGGTGGAAATCATTGGTGGTATAAGCAATAATCTTTTGTTAAATTGAGTATGATTTTATGTTTATTTTTTGTATGTCTTCCTCTTCAAAATATACCTATAAAGTGACTATCATTATTTTATAATGATTATGTGCTTATAAGAGTTTGGTTTTGTTTTTTTTTTTTTTACTAATTTATATATTTTAGATTTGGATTTAAATTTTATTATAAAATAATTATTTGGCCCATAAAAGATATATATTTTTTTTGCCATTCCATTCATCTATATCGAGTAACAATTAATTTTCTTCATCTCTTAAATATTTTGTAAAAGGAAAAACATTTGGTTTTAAGGTTAAGAAAATATTAGGTTTTTATTCCTTTTTATGGTAGATAATTAAGGTAAAATAATGAAAATTAATTTTAATAATTTTTGAAATTTATTATTCATGGGTTTTGGTTTCAAAAATTACTTTCCCCCCTTTTTTTTTCCTCCGCATTTTAGGGCTTAAGTTCTTATACTCGTAGGGAGATTTTAAGTACAATATTTTTTTAATTCATTGAGTCTTTTAAGTAAACGCATACTTTTAAAGTAAAGTTGTTGCAATCATGGAAGATTGATTGCATCTATTTGTTTGTATTAAATATTAAAAAATAAAATTTTAATAATAAATAATTAATTATTAACAACAACAACTATTATATGTTCTTTATTTTAAATTCTTCAACAAGTAAATATCTTAAATTTTAGTTGTATTTAGAAATATGTTGAAATTGTGTTTTTCAAATTATTTTGTTATGTTTAAAATTATTTTTTATATATTTTTTAATCTTTGTAATGTGGTAATGTCAAAAATAATTTTTTAAAAATAAATAATATATTATTTTGATGTATTTTCAAATAAAAAAGACTTTAAAAAACAATTATTACATCAGCCCTAAACATCCTTTTACACTAATTTTCTTTAAATATTTTTTAATTTTCTATGTAATAGTATGCATGCTGGCTGGGATTTTGATGTTTAATCTATTATCTTATTTTATATATATATATATATATGCTTGCATGCTAGGTTACTTTTATTCTTTCACCTGTTTAACTTTATCAAATAAAAATCACGTGCTTAATTATAACCCAAACTTTTATGATATCTTGTCTTATACAAGAATATATGTTTCTCTTTAAAGGTTTACATAAAATAACTACCACTAGTTACTGTGATTGTGTAATTATAAGTGTTTAAAAAAGTGAAACATTGTTTTGTTAAATTATGCTGTTGTAATTTTAAGAAATAAAAGGATCAATAAAGACTATAACATAAATAAATATTTTAATAAATAAATTTTATCTATATTAAATAATTTACATTTTTAAGCATACATATTACTTGCGTGCATCTATTTATATTTTTTATTAGAGTAATTCTTAAACTCAAAATAAACAATAGATAAAAAGTTTCATATATGTATATCACAACAAAACATCTTCAGCGAAATCCACTGCAATGTAGCGAGAGCATTCCATTCATATATTGCTTTCTGGCTTTCTTATACTTCTCGAGTAGTAGTTTATAGCCATCAATCACATCCTCAAATAACACTTCATCACAGAACTTAGATTTAACTTGCATGAATGCAGCTTCTGTCATGTCCTTGTGTTGAGCACATGAAGGAAATAAATTTTTAAATTCACCAAGAGGTACATTCCAATCATGTTCTTGAATTGTTTCTGTCTCCTGATAGAGAAGCCTGAGCCACCTCATTCGACGAAAGGGATCTTCATTTTTTCCAATAGCTAATTCCACACTCCTGAAAACTTCCAAGAACATTGATGCCTTGTTAATTTGATCAATTATGTGGTTGAAAGTGGTTTTCTGGTTCAAATATAACCAATCGTCGATCTCCAAAGGCAAAACGAGAGCACCAACTAAGGAAGCTTTCCGCAAGGTAGAATCAGAGGCCCCAATTAATTCAATCATTAGATGCAACAGAGTCACAGACATGAGGTCCAGAATTCCAGACAATGGCTCAACTGAAGCTCCATGCAGCTGTTTTTGGGTCTTGTACCAGCGATGGAGTGCAACATGTGCAAAGCCCTCCCACCTGCAATTAAGAAACATACAGCATGGCACACATTAAAAACGCTCTCATAGATAGCCACAAATCTTAATTTCATCACAAATTCCAATTTTAATGAGATATCCATAACCATATCTTTCAATCCCCAACCATGCCAATTTTGGAAACTCGGATCACAAAATTTACACAATTAGAACTTTTAGAATACAGAAACAATGCAAGGGTTTGAAATTCCAGGATTCAATTCATCCAAACTGTTCTGAAGCAACACCAAGTAGAATATCTGTCCTGGATTAACGATAAACATTTCATTTGGGAACAGTGTCAGTCATGAATACTACTACTGCATAAAAAACTACAAGATTCAGCTATCCAAAGACAAAAGGAGAGAAGAAAAACAATCAATTTGCAAATAACTACATTGATAAGGACTGACCCTTTAAATTTCAGCTATCCAAAGATTCCATATCACTGCATATACAGTTGTACACTTCCATAGAATCCTTATCCTTAAACAACTAAAACTACACTCTCCCAAAATCCACAGGATTCATCAATAATTTCTAATAGAGCCATATTTCTTGAGTGTATTGGTCATTCAGAGGCCAGCTCACAAGTTACAAAGAATCAAACCCATACATTGAATGGACCTACAGAGTAATTTATTATTCAGTTTGAAGAACCAGATTATTAGCGAGCTTCAACAGATAAATGGCCCTTGGCAGATTTTGTCAGTAAAAGGTAACTGCTGGGGGAACATGTAGGTAAGGATATCCTTAGATATTATCAACCAATAAAATCAGTAATTCATTGACTGGCCATAAGCGTATCTGTCTTCTAAGGGAGAGGTGTGAGGATTAATTCCATCCTGCTGTGAGCAATTACATGCTAAATAAATCCCACTCCATTAATTTGATAAATTAACTGAATTAGAGACTCGAAATGAAATAAAATTTGCTAAGCAGACCTTTTTTTCAATATGGAGGACCAAACAAATCTGTTGCATTGAAAAAACAAGGATGAACTTTCACTTACTCAAATGGAGGTTCCACCTCAACACCAAAAGTGACATGTAAGGAAAATCTGGCTAAATCACTAGAACCATCGTCATGTGTACATGCCTCATGAGGAAAGCCTCTTGGAATATACAAGATGTCACCTTCCCTCAACAGGAACTTTCTACATTCAGCTAAAGAATTCTGTTCCCCAAGACAATGTTCTCTATCAAAAGGATCATACAAGCGAGGTAGCTGCAAATTTGGTCGTGGATAGATTGTCCATTGCTTAGTCCCAAAGAGTTGGCATACAAACACACAGTGGTCATCACAGTGACGAGCCAAGCCCTGAGAATTAGGTGGTGTCAAGTATATATTGGCACCTACTGATGGTTGACCAAACAAAGACGCTAAAGCATCTGCAACAGCTGCAATACTTGCAAAGCGGAACTCAACACCACGGAGCGCGATTGTATAGCCCTCTTTAAATGCTTCTTCACATTTCATAATATCCACGTTATTGAAAGCAAGTTTCTTAAAGCAGCATGGATCAACTTTCTTTTGAAAGAAATGAACCTCTTCTTTTGAAGGCTGCTCTGTTCTTAGTACCCGTATGTCCTGCTCATATATTATAGGACAGCCCAATTCACCTCTCACCTCCTCTAGGAAACTTATGATGTTCAGTTCGTCTGAAGCAATAGGTACACATGAAATAAAACTTTGAAGAATGGATGCAACAAAGGTAGGACATGGTTCTTTACAGTTTAGAGACTGTGCAAATGAGCTTAAAATGTCATTTTCCTCAGTTAAGGACCCTGAAAGCCTTCTTACAAGAGAAGGAGATGATTCCCAGTGATGTAACATGAAATTTTCAAAACCTAGATCACTCAAACCGAAGATCACTCTGTCAACTAACACAGATGGCAAAGGAATCACAAATTCGCTGTCCTTAATAGATAACCTAAAAATACTTTCTGCCAGGCTGTTAACTGTAACATTGCTCATATTTAAATCCCTATCTCGACATGATGACCAAGCATTGCCAAGTAACATCAGATCATGCACCTTTTCCCACAACGTTTTCAAAGAAACCAAGAATTTTTGGGACAGCTTCCATGGGATCTTTTCCAATTGCTCCTCGTTGCAAGTATTAAGTAAAGTAATAGCAGCGTGAAGAATTGAAACTGCATGCCCATCTTCTTTAAAAGCTATCCTGGCACAGGCAACACTTCTCTGATCTTCATTACATAAAGAAACCACTATCGAAGATGCAGGAACCTGAAGGAATCCAAAACTAATGGATGTTAAGTCATTATACCGGAGGAAATATTCGCATTTTGAACACTAAATATTTACAGAAACAATAAAGTCTTTAGTTTAAAAAAAGAAAGAGCTTTTAAGTAAATTAACAGATAAGAATTTTTCTTTACATCATAAATGAAAATCCGGACACTTTAAAGCAATCAAGCAAACCAAATTACATATGTAACCAAACCCTTGTAAAGGAAATGAGGAACATAGTTCAAAATACTCACATAAACCATTCTAAGGCTGAGAATTCCAACAAACTTCGTCTTCCGATCAAAGTAGAAGACAAATCCAAAAGGGCATTACAAGCAGCCACTGAAACTTTCCTTTTTCCACTCCCTAACATCAAGATCAATCCTTTCACTATCCCCTCATCCAAAGCAACCAGTTCATTCATTTCCAATGACACCAGTGAAGCCAACCCAACAATCTCCGCACTTCGACACGCAATTCCAGCACACCTAAAACAATTATTTCCAAAAATTAGCAACACCCACCAACTGTTCGATAAAATGCACCAAAGAAAAAGGAGAGACAAAACAATTACTTGGAGCTCATGAGGATGGGAAACAAAGAGAGAACAGAAATGGGAAATGTTTGGTTGTTCGAAAGGATAGATTGGTGTAATTTGGTTAAGCATTTCTTGACTAAGATTTCGGAACTATTGTTGGGTGTGTTTTTTTTAGAATTGGAGAGTTGGGCTGCTGCGGCTAGTAAGAGAGGGAAGATGGTTGTAGTGTTGTTAAGGGAGAGAAGGGACGTTGTTTTTCTTTTGCGGGTTCTCTTCTTGCTGTTTTCTTGCTGCGCCTCCATTTCCATTTTTCAGTTGCTACAGATTAGCAATTTTTCTTAGCTCACTCTTTCGTGTGTTTATGGAAATTAAGCTCGGGTAAATTATTGTTTTTCGGTGAAAAGAATTTGGAGGTGGTAAGAAGGAGAAGAGAGAAGGCATTAATCAGATTTTATTGCATCCCTATAATTTTGGGGGTTTCTTAGTATGGTCCCTCTTTTATTTTCCGAATTGATTAGGTTCCTCTCCTCAAGATATTTTCTTAATAATGGTCCCTACGTCATGATTCCATCAATTTTTGCGTCAAATGTGTAAAAAATATAGATTTTTTATCTTAAAATATTTGAAAAATAAAAATAAAATATTTGAAAAGAGAGTTAAAAAAATAGAGAAAGATCAAAATAAAAAAATCAAGAAAAAAGCCATGATGATTCTATGTTCATTCCTAGCTCATGGAGTGCTAGAAATAATAATAAAAAAAAAAATCTCTGTTTTTTTTTAGAAGAGAATTGTGTCAAAAAAATTTGAAAAAATATACATTTTATTGAAAATAGAAAAGGAAAATAATTTTTTTATTTTTTATTTTTAAAATTAGTATATTGAAGAAGGGCTATATTGAAGAATCCAACGATTCTCCTTGATGAAGTCTCGAGCGCGCTTGATGTTGAGTCTGAACGCATCGTCCAAGATGCACTGGTGAAAGTTATGTGTAAACGAACAGCTGTGATTGTATTGTATTGTATTGTATTATATTGATAAACCTGTTGCTTAATCTTTAAATTTATGTCGTTCCTAAGCTAAATCTTCAAACATTACAGGCAGTCATGACGGGCTGATAAAAGATCCAGAAGGAGAAGCTATTCCCAATTAATTCATCCACAAGAAGAAGCTAAAAAATCTAATTCAAAGAAACAAAAAGCCGTGGAGAGAGATGAGCCCATTTCAAGGGATGGCTCTAGGTCTAGAAGCCAGAAACTTTCCATTAAGAAATCCAGAAGCAGAGGTTCACTCTATACACATACCGTGCATGCTGAAGAACACGAACAGAACATCAGCGTAGATGAGAATCCTAATGAGGTTCTATTAAACTGCCTGCATGCTTCAACAAGCCCGAGCTGCCAGTTTTGTTGTTTGGAATCATTGATGCTTTTATACAGGGTATGGTCACCCCAATTTCCAGCTTTTTTGCTATGGAAAGCCTTTGGGATGTACCATAAACCTCCAGAGGAAGAGATTCGAAGTTCTGGGCAATCGTGTGTGTGGTATTGGGTTTCATTTACTTAGTAGGCCTTCCATTGAGAAGTTACCTCTTTCGAATTGCCGGGGCAACTTCATTCAAACAATGAACGGGAGATGTGATATGAGACCACTTAGAAATTCAAACATTCCGAATCAAGTTAAACTATTCTCTTAAGAATGTGAAGCACAAAAGAGTAAGCCATTGATGGAAATGAAATTTTAGAGTTATTCCATCAATGCGCCATCTTATTTTAGAGATGTAAAAACCCAAAATACATAGGGCATAAAGAACTCGCTTCCCCATACTCCATCCAAAGGAAGAGCTAACCAATCAATGCACCATGAGTCTACTAGTGGTTCAGATATTCCAACGACACAGGCCAAGTCTCATTCTAGTTTAGAGATCATCTTTCTGCTCTGAAGCAACTCCTAAAAGCTTAGCAAGTTTTCCACTTTCGTATGCTTCCACGGTGTCTATTATCAAGACATCAAAGCTTTAGTCAGTTTTTTACATGATGTACTTCAAATAGAGAAGGCAAATGATTATATTTGTTACAAGAAATGAAAAATAAATGAAGACTTGCCATCTGAGCCACCAATGTGCTTCCCGTCGATGAAAACCTGAGGCACAGTGCGCCTCCCAACAATTTCACTCATGGCATCCTGAATGTTGTGCCCATCCTCTGCAAGCAATGGGCAACCATTTTCTTTAACTCTCGGGTCATAATTTACAAATAGGGCATATGCAAATAGAATAAAATCTCAAGTTCCAACATCGGTAACTTACCTGCTATGACTAAGATATTGAGGAAAGCCTTAACTAATTTTTTGTTGCTAAGGGCCAAAAGTGCAAGATCAAGCCATTAGAATTTAGAAGTGGAAGAAAACACATCTAGCAAATATGCTTGTGACTGTGAGAGCAGAAATAAAGACCAGCAGTCACTTCAGTACCACCAGCAATACATTTACACAGTATGAAAGGCAAATGGATATTTGTACAACGGGGTAGAAAATCCATCACCATATTACCTTAATTTTCTTTCCACCTATTTACTCAAGATTAGCAATTATTTCTTTCTTCTTCTCATTTCCCTCCAAGGTTCCCCTTTTCTCTTTTGATAAGTTAATTGATTCTTATTTCTATCAAAAAGTTCAGCTTGCAATCAGCAAGTTAAGCTTTCAACTTGTCGATAGGCAACACGTGCTTTATGCAATGTGAATAACATTGTCTTGCAACAGAAAGGCCTCGAGACTTGAGAGCAGCATTTACACACACACACATATAAAGCGCTGAAGAACAGCCATTCTATCTGCTAATTCTTGCTCCCAGGACAGGCTTTAGAGGCAATCACATTCTTTTATCAACAGGTTCAGATTCTGTACTCAATTAAGTCATGTTCTCGGCACTCATTGAAGTTAGTGAAGAGGTAGCAGGGAACAGACCTCTTTGATCGAGCTCGACAACATGTGGTGTCTGGTTCAGTTCTTTGAAAACACCTTTAGCCCTCTTACAATACCTGCAGAATAAACAAAGTAGATAATAAATGGCTAAAAATTTTATTTAATAATGCCCCAAAATTTTTAATTAAAACCATAGCTGTCTTAAGTTGAAGTTGTGCAAAAAGAAAATTTATGGTTTCAAGAACAAGCAATTTTCTTTCTGGAATTCCATGACAAATGCAGTTGCGTTTATAAACCACAAAAAAGCAAATCAACGGCCTATATGCAGAAGAAGCACCATAAGAACTCACGAATGCAATACAAGTCTTTGAATTCCCATATGATTCTCATCTTTTCTCTTTTCAAAGGATTCACAACATACTAAGCAAATTCCATAATTCCAACAAAAAAACAAAAGAAAAAAAAGGTTGAATTTCCAATCAATTCCTTGTGGCTCATACAATTACACAACATCTGATCCATGAAGTCAATAAGCAATCAAGACTTCCAGCAAAGCATTTCTCAATCCCCATCCACCAAACCAATTTTCCACTCAAATAAAGGCCTACGGGCAACAAAGACACTAAACTAGAGTAGCTATTCTCAAGAATTCGAAAAACTCGCTCCTGATAACACCAACAACTACAGGTTCTGCAAATGTGAGGAAGAATTGAAAGTTCATGGCCTTCTAAACATGACATTTTTGTTGCGCTGCATATATGGTTGAAGTGATTGAGATTAGGAGAGAAGCAAATGTCTAATAATCATTTTCACGGGTAGCAACTTCAATAAAAACAAGAAAACATCCCATATCCTATGCCATGAACTCTTCCATCAATCATAAATGTGCACAAATCACAATGCCAAGCCCTGGACCAAAACGGTGCTAGTCCAGGAGGCAAGATTATACCATAAAACCAGAGAGACTGGTTTACAACAAATTAGAATCAACAAAAAGAAAAAAAAAGGAGAAAAATTCAAGGAAATTAACAATAGAAGAAAAGAGTCTGGATTAGATCTTGAGAGTTGAGACCACAAAAAAAAAAAATCAAAGCAAAACTTTAATGGGTTTTGTTAATCTTAAATAGATCGAGAGTTTTCATAATGGAATGCATCAAAATGTGGGTGTCCGTGAGAGAGAGAGAGAGTCATACGGGCAATAAGACTTGGAGAAGATGACGATCTTATGAGAAGAGATGGTCTTTCTGACAAAAGCAGCTTCAGGGCTGCCAGCAGCCCAGGTGAGTGATGCTGCAAGTACTGTTAATGTTACTGCTGTAGCCAAGATTGATGGCAATATTGTCCTCGTCGCCATTGAAGAGTTCAGGCCCCTTTCTTGTTGTGTTTCTTTTTCTCACTTCTGACAGATTTGAGTTCTGGTGGACACTTCGGTTGCTTTGAAGTTGTCCTCGTGAAGAAAAAAGATTTTCTTAAAAAATTATCACCGCACAATAATATTATTTTAATTTTTTTGATGGATTATTGTTATTTTATAAAATAGTTGTCATACTTCGTTTCTAAAGAGCCACAATATAACATATAACCTCACTATTAATTATTTAGTTCAACTAGTTTTTCTATTTATCCAATTATATGAATTGTTGAATTATTTTATGTAAAAACTATAATTTTTTAATATATTTTATGAATCACAATATATTTTTTATTTAATTTATAAAAAATATATTTCAATTAAAAACTTAAAAAGTTCTTATTCATATAATTAATCTTAAATTTAGTTAATATTTTGATTATTAATTAATTGATATTACAATGCAAAACATAGCATTGAATTAAATATCACAAAATTATAAAATCTAAAAATATATATCCCTTCACTAAATTTTTTTTGTTATTATATTAATTTGCAATTTTTTTATCCGAAATTGTCCCGAAAGAAAAATCTATTGGCTCAATGTACACAAAACAAAACACAGCGGCAGTCAAGTCAATGGATGTGACCGGGGACCTGTTTTTAACACTCTCTTTACCTGAGAAAATGAAAGGAAATTGTTCGAGAAGCACAGCAAGATAAAAGCGAAACTTTTTTTTTTCTTGGTTAAAAAAAATTATTTTTTTAATATAATTATAATTATTTTTTAAAGTATTTTTTTATTTAAAAAATATTTTATTTTTAAAAATTTATTTTTAATATTAATCTATTAAAATGATATAAAAATATTAATTTAAAATAAATTAAAAATTAAAAAAATTAAAATTTTTAAAACACAAAAATAAATAGTAATGTAAATGTAAAAAGAGTATTTTCTTTTTCTCCATTCGGTTATTCTTGAGTAGTTTTAGTGATGTAGATTGTAAACAAATTTAGTAATTTAGAGGGTTTTTATTTTATGTAAAATATTTAATAGAAAAATAAATTTTTCTATGATTATTTTAGTAAAATTACATAAATTAATCAATATAAAATATTTTATGATAAACCTTTATACTTATTTTTTAAAAATAATTTGAATTTATAGAATTTTGTAAAATATTTTTTAACTAATAACTTGTTCTTGATTTCTGTTAATAATTTCAACTATCATCACTCCATCTCTTCACCACTCCCATCTTGCTAGCATAGTATCCACCACCAGCACCATTTTATCTTTCAACTTTTATCATAATCTTCACAATTATTACTATTTATCATTTTACTTTTATCATAATCATTATCATTACTTTAATATCATTGTTACTATTACCATTTTCATTTCATTTTTATCATCATCACTCCTATTACATTATATCATTATAACACTTAATCATTATTCTATTACTATTATATTTTTCATATAATTAATTAAAAATATAAAAAAAATATGTAAAATATTTTCCAATTTATGTAAAATAAAAAAACCCCTTTACATGATTAATGAATTTTTGTTATATAATCATTTCAAATTTAATCTAAAAAATAAGCTACTGAAATCAAAATTTTATTAATATTTTAATTTAATAACTTAAATCATTAAATAAAATCTTTAAAATATAATTTATGTTGCTCTTAAAAAATTCTAGAATATAATATCAAGTTAAAATGCCTTCTCCGTAGCAGGTGGCAGTCATTGCACTGAACATCATTGAAGATCCGACTAATAATAAAACTTGTTTGTTTTTATATTTTAAAAATATTTTAAAAAAATTTAAATTTTTTTATGTTTTATTTGTTTTAAATTAATAATTTTTTTTAGGATTTTTAGATTATTTTAATGTATTAATAACAAAAATAATTTTTAAAAATAAAAAAATATTATTTAAATATATTTTTAAATAAAAAACATTTTAAAAATAACTTTTTCAATATCCATTTATGTGCACATTTAATTTATGTGCATATTCTTTTTTTTTTTTTTAGATTAACATGAGTGTCCGGGCCAGCTTGCGTGCACCACGACTAATTCCACGGGCCCTGAAGTTAACGACCATGTAAGTCTCCAGTGGTCATCATATGAGCAGCCAAGAACTCGAACCTGAGACAATAGAGAGAACAAACCTCTTAGTCTCAAATTTTTATCACTTGACTACCACCTAGATGGTTTTATGTGCACATTCTTTGTTTTTTAGATTAATGTGGGTGTCCGGGTCAGCTTGCGTGCACCACGACTAATCCCACGGGCCCTGAAGTTAACGACCATGTAAGCCTCTAGTGGCCATCATATGAGTAACCAAGGACTCGAACCTGAGACTACAGAGAGAGCAAATCCCTTGATCCTAAGTCCTTACCACTTGGCCACCACCTAAATGGTTTTTATGTGCAAATTCTTACTGCTGCTGGTGATGGTGCAAATGCCGCCAACAAAAACCTTTATGTACACGTCATGGTTAAGATGCTGGAGTGGTTTTCAAATGCTTTGCCCAAACCTGTGTGCAAGTCGACGAAAATTGCCAAAGAATACTTTTCATTAACGAAGCAACTAGAATAAACATTGATTGCAGCAGCTATAATGGAACAATAGATTTCAAACTCATGGTAAATCTATAGAACAACTTCTTCAAGAGCAATGGCTTGTAATTAATCTCTGTAATCTTATCTTAAAAAATTAGAATATGTGCTCTATATCATTGAAAAAACATGAATGTCAACTTTTAAATACTAAAATAATAGGGAATGAAAGGTAAAAACCACTAAATTTAAATCTTTTTATTTTTATCTTTTTATAACGTTTAAATAGTCTAGGAGTCCTTCTTAAACATGAATTAAATTAATTAAGGTTTATACTTTATTATTTAATATTTTCTTAAAATTCATATTGGTTTACATGTCTTGAAAAAATTCATTCCGATTAAAATCTCTGATGAATTTCTTGATGGTGTTGCTTGGAGCGCAACAATGTCATTCATTCACGGAAGGCTAAAAAAACACCCGATCGTTTACGGGAACAAGGATTATAACACTAGAGAACCAGTCATTTACAACCCCTACCGTGATCTAGAGCGCCCCTAGAACACAAAAACTATTACCATATCCACCAGCTCAAGTCTCCAACCATGATTTTTGCACCTTCCAAGTTCCATCTACGAGCGAAAATTAACGAGGCATTGATAGCATGAATTGAAGCTTTGCTGAACCTAACATTTCCGGCCGAAGAAACCAAGAAAATCCCACCTGAAGCTTCCAAATGATAGCCATATTTTGTAAAGAAAGTCATGTAAGGCCAAGTCCTCGGAACGTTATCTACCTAAATATCATACACGAATATTTAGGAGGCAAAATATTCAAAACATAGAATTTTTCTAGTAGAGACTCCAACTTTTGAACACCAACAAACAGCTAGTCTTCGTCACTACTTTGGGCTTTCTGTGTTCCTCTTTCAAACATAAGAAATATAGAAAGCTTGTGTTACATATTGAGCCCCTTGCATTTAAATTCTAATAGTTGACCAGTCCCTGGGCATAAAAGAAGGGCATTACAACACAAAGCAAAAACCATGACATGTTACGAATAAATAGATCCACAACGTTATATAAAACACAGGGTTCTCCACCGGAAAAATTTCTATATGTAACAGTAATTCATCACACACCATCCTCCAAGCCTGTGGTAGGGTTTTCATCTGATGTTATATCTCGAACAAAAAAGGAACCATGTTAATCAATTGCCTCAAGTCCAAGCCACAAAGTTTCCAGATAAGCATTTAAGCAATCTAGATGAGATCTGAGCATCATGAAAGACAGGAGATAGATCACTCATGCCAAAACTCTTAGATAATACACATTCGCCTATTCGGTGTACAGGATCAAGCTTAATAAGATTCAAGCCTCGTGAAAGAAATTGAAACTAAAAATTGTAAGTGCTATGTTTTCATCCTTCGTACACATGAAAAACAATCCAATCACGAAAAACAATCCAATCACATCACATGACAGATCAATTCTTTAGGAAACTAGCATCTACAGCACATAATTATTAAAAAAAAAACACAAGAAGGCACATTAAAGAAGAAGTACAACTCGAACGATATGTACATGCGCGTAGAGACAGGATTCCAGCTTGTTGAGCTCGTTTATCATCAATTACACAGGTGGTATGTTGGAGAAAGAGAAGCCCTTGTATCCTTTATACGCAAAATATGCAATCCTTGTGTAATAAAACCCTGGAATAAACAGAACCACTCCCAATATCGCAAAGAAAAGCCCTGATTCAATCACAAAAATTCATTTCAAATCACTTCTCGGTCACAAAACTTACAAAAAAAAAAAAACCGGTCTACAACTTCTAAAACAAACAAAAAATCCCTAAAATCTTTTTTCTTTCCTTCTTTAAATCCCCAAATCAAAAAATAAAACATATGATTTAATGCCCCAGTTTTGCAGGAACCCGCCTTAAAAACTGAATAACTAAATTAGGGATCTTTTAATTCCGGTAAAAACTGAACTGGGTTTCTAACTTTTCATTTATTCCCTCAGCTAAATAAGCAAAAAATCACAAAACTCCCTCACATAAAAAAACCAACTAAATCAGATATTCAGGAAAAAAATCAAAATGGTTTTTTATTTTGCATTCAAATCTAACCAAAAAAGCACAAAACTTTAACTTCACAAATCAAAACATAAAAAATCCAAAAATAACAAGAAAACAAAGAAATTGAAATTACCGTGACCTCTATCACCACCAACTCTGTTGTAAGTCATAAAAATACCCAAAACAATACCAACTACACCAAAAACAAGAAGAGCAACAGCAAGAGCAATCTCTTTAATCGGTGGCTTATTATTGACTGTATATGAAGTCTCCACCATTAAATCTTCATCAGTTATTGAGAATGCATGATCCACATATGCCATCTTTGATGCTTCCTTTGTTGTTGAGATCGATCTTGTGATTTGGGTGTTTTTTTTTTTTAAGGTTTGTTTGCTTGTTTGGTTTGGTTAGGTTTTTCTTGGGGTTGAAGTTGTAAAGATCGAGACTTTTCAAAGGTAAAGATAGAGCTAGAGAGAGAAAGCGGAGACCATTTCTGTTCTGTTATGTTCTCTTCTTCTTATGTCAGTTGCTATCGTACTTGGCTTGTGTCTAACTTCCTTTGCAAGAACGCCACGTATCGTATAAATTTTCTTTGATATAAATACGAATAAGATATTAAAAATAATGAATATTACTATATTGTTTTGAATGATCAAAGATGTCGAATTGCGTTTTAAGATTTTGTCAAAGTATATATTGCGTACTTTGTTCAAGAAATTTTAACGACAAATTTAATTGAAATTGTCAGCCAACTACAGCTTGTTTATCATATTAGACTAGAATTTAGATATTGTTACGTTATAGATAAGATTTAAAATTTATTTTTAGAATAAAAGAAGAATAAATTAAAAAAATATAATGGCTAATAAATTAAATAAAAGATGTTAATATTAATTAAAGACCTAATCGTCTTTGCAAGAAGTAAAAAATACATACATATGTAAATATTTTATCTTTACAAGTAAAAATAATAATAACTTATTTTCAATTTTTTTTATTTTAAAAAAATACAATAACACTCTAAAAACCTCAATAAATATATTTTAAAGCTTAAAAAAATCTATAATCAAGTTTAAAAACTCAAAATTAAATCAAATAAAAAACAATTTAATGAGTCTTAAACTACTTTTTTTATATGTTTAAATGGTGAAATCATCTCCATTTTATTTCATTTTTTGACATGAAATTTGATTATTTTAGTGGTTGAAATATAATTGACTAAAAACTTTCTTTCTTCTCAACTTTTTAATAATTTTCTCTCTCCATCCTCTCCATCCAATGAATTAAACATGAGAAATAAAGTTTTTGGATTAAAATACAACTAAAATAATAAGAACTAAACACGTATAACTCAAAACTTCAAGGACTAATTTGAATTCCTTTTCATTTATTTAACCCATGAGAAATACTCTATAACACACCATATATGTAAGAGAATATAAGAAATAGGTATAAACACATAAAACCAGAAAATAAATTTTGAGAAGATGAAAACTAAAAGAAATAAAATGTAAAGATCAAACTGTAAAAAAAAAAAAAAAATTAAGGGATAAGAAGGAAAAAATTAACTATGAATAATAACATAGTAAATTGTGAGAGTGGCTACATATGAAAAAGCTTAGTTGATTTAATTTATAGTATAATGATATTAAAATTCTTATAATGGATTCGGTTTTGATTGATATGGGTTAATATATAAAGGTATTTGGAATATCCATACCTTATTAACATTACATTTTTATTTATAATTTCCCTATTATATTAAGAAACACTTAAAGAGCTCACAATTCGCTATTGCAATTGTTACAACTCTTGATTCATTGACATTGTGATTCGTTTAGTGACATGTTTTTTTCACCCATGTAGTTTTTTTATTAGATTATTCTACATTGATTTGATTTGAGATTAATGCTGATAATTTTCCAATAAGCTAAATGTGAGATTCTAGTCAAAAATATAAATAAATCATGCTATTGGGTTTACACTCGTAAAAAAAACATTTTGAATTTTTGTTTTCCAAAAAATTATAACAAAAGAGGCTATAATTGAAGATTAACAAGAAATCTAGTTTTTTTTTTTTTTGTTCTCTCCATGAAGGAAAGGAGAAAAAATTTCATGTTCGGAAACAAGGGAAAAAGAGAGAGAAAAAAAAAAGAAAAAAAAAAATGTCACCAGTGCTTCTATAATAGCTCTTCAATTGATTTTCAAAATTGAATTTGTCCCACAATAAAAGTCTTTTTTAGTATATTCTCTTATTATCTAATAACTCTTTAATTTAGTCTTCAATGTCATCCCACCGAGCCAGAATAAGTTTCAAATGGGGAGAAAATAACGTGAGGGAAAAGAAAGAGGCAAAGGTACCGAAAATTTGTGAGTGGGAGAAGATATAGGCCCGCTTCCTTCGAACCCCAGACTTCCTCCGACACCATTCAAAGAGAGAATCAACATTTGGGACATCATGCTGTTAAGTTTCTCAGTAATGAGGCTGTTGTTGATGGAAATAGAGGGATGGGAGGTGGGAAGATTAGAAGCAGTTTCCAGGAGATGATTAAACCTCTGTCACAATCCTCTTCCATATAATTTTTCTTCATTTTCTTTGTTATATCAGCTTTTTCTGTAAGAAAATTATGAAATTTTCCATGGTTGAGTTTGCCACTACTTTAGCTACTATCATAATTAAGAAGTCAATCCTTCATTCCTCTTTTTCCCACCAATTTCTTGTATTTTTCTACATCAGCTGTGCCTGGTTCTGTCTTGATAAGATGAGTGTTTAAGATCTAAATGAACGTAAGAATATGATTTTCCTTCCTATACGCCATTGCTCCTTCTGACCTCGCCTCATCAATTTGTCTATTATATATATTCTTGAGTTCCTGAGCGTCCTGCTACTTGATGCAAGTGTTTTAATTACATGGGTTACACAGCCTACGAAGTGTATGATGAACCTTTTCTTCTAAACAAAGTGTATATGCTTGTTTTGAGGAGAAATCTCAGAGGTTTTAATTAAACTCAAATAATAAAAAATTGGACGGACACAAGAAAATTGGAGGAGTGTAATAAAAAAAATCACTCTCCTTTTATTTTCTTTTATTAAGATAATATTATTTTAATTATTTTAAAAAAATTAGAGATTAATTATCTCTCTCTATATAATTTAGATTTTAGATTGGATGAGCTTGTAATTCAAATTTTGCAACTATGCTCAAAACAACAACTAACATATCAATGGAAATTAATTCTCATTTTTGAATGATTTAAAAAGTATTTCTCTCATTAAGATGGAGGAATTTAACCTCTAAAAGCAAGATGTGGAATTGGAACATTTTGGTTACATTTATAATATATTTAAAAACATTTAAACTATAAGGATGAAAATGGAACATATCTGAATCTACAAGGACTAGAACATAGTTCAGCCAAAATAACTCTTCCTCACGATTCAGTACAAAATCAAACTTCTGCAGAATCTCCATACCCTCAAAATTTTCCTTGGTGATTGTTGATCTGTCTCTGTAGAAAAATGGGAATCAGCAAAACAGAAATAAACTTAAGAAGATTACTCTCATCTGCTCCTCAACAACAAAATCAAGCAAAACTCGTCCATGTAAGCACGACCCTTTTTCTATTTCTTTGATTTGAATGTTGAGGAGTCTTTTAAAATATATATATATATATATATATAATTCATTGGTGTATACTGCTTTGAATTTGAATGTTTTCTTTTCCTTTGAAGTATATTGCTACTTTAAGAGAGCAATTGGAACAATTGGCTGAAGAGAGAATGGCTGATGAATTACCAAGGTTGGTATGATTCTTGAATTTATTTCTTTGTTTAAGAAGTTTTCTGGGTTTTGTAAAGTTTGAGTCTTTTTTTTTGATAGAGTCTCGAAGGCGGTGTTGAACGATTATTCGGAGAAGATTGAGGCTATTGCTTCTAAATTAGTTAACTCATTGGTGAGTTGAATGTGTTGGTTTGTTTCTGTTGATTGTTAGGGCAGTTTGTTTGTTTAAGTCGAGAAATTGGTTAGTTTGTTTATGTATGTTGGAATTTTGAACACAAATTCCAGATGGGCAATTTTTTTCCCCTCTTAAAGAATGAATTTAATGAACTGTTGCTGCTGCTGCTATGGGATTGGGGTTCGTAGTTTGCCGTATTGCTGTACACGGTGATGGATCGGAGGTTATTGATGTTGATTGTCTTTTTTTTTTTTTCGAGATTCGCAGCCTGAAATTATGGCTCCCCAGGAAACTTTTGCTGGGGATTCGGGAAAAGAAAGTCCCAAGGCAGATGGAGGAGATCAGATAGCATCTTCTCCAGGCTTGAGGAGGAGATTTGCGTAAGTTATCTGGCCATGATTTATGTGATTTATGGAAGCTTTTGATTTCCTGTTTTGGTATGTAATCTGTTTTGTTGGGGATTGCTTGCTTGGTTCATTGAGCAGGCCAGTGTCGAATTTTGAAGACAAAACTCGTGACTCTATTAAGGCAGATGCATCAGCTCCTGTTAAACTGGATGCTGCAGCACAAGCACACATTGAAAAGCATAGGTACGTTTATATTTTTATCTTGATGTTAAATTGAGTACCTGGGTAGAAATAAGGTTTTGAAAGTTTGTGTCATTCAGTCATTCTTGATCACTTGATATATATCACTGTAACTATACTTATGTTAAATATTCCTTGCCATGTATGAAATGAAAGATAAATGTTTGAGGATGAAGGAAAACTATATTGGATGGGAACTTTTTCACCATGTTTCCCTGCTGGTTTTTCTTATGTAGTTGTTTCGTTTAACAGAAAGCTTCAAGATGACTTGACTGATGAAATGGTTGGATTGGCACAACAACTAAAAGAGAGTAGTCTCTTGATGAGCCAATCTTTACAAAACACTGAAAAGGTATGACTTTTGGTATCATAGCGAGTCGCTAATTGTTTCTGACTTCTAATATTTGTAAGATTCATTAGTTGGCCTATGTTATAGCATGTAATTTTGGTTACAATGGTCCAGCATTGCTTGTTTTTGGAGGGGGGGGGGGGGGGGGGCACTAGAATTCAAAGGTGAACAATTTTTCTTTTTTTGGGGGGGGGGGGGGGTTTGGACACTAGAATTCTCAGTAATGATTGTGTTGAACATGATACATGATTCACAAATGAATGGGGTAGTGAACTGGTTTGTCTGTCCTCTGTCTTTGCATAATTGATGTGGATTTTAGTAGCTGCATTTCCTTTCTTCAATCAATAGTGTTTTTGAGCTTTGTTGGATTGCTCTGTGCCCTTGATTAGTTTTTTGTGCTCTGAACCTGGGTGTTGGAATGCAGATACTAGATTCTACAGAGCAGGCTGTTGAGCAGAGCTTGGCCAGCACTGGTCATGCCAATGTCCGGACCATGGACATATACTCGAAGACATCAAAGACCACGTGCTTCACATGGTTGTTGATGTTTCTAATGACATGTATTTTCATCATGGTTGTCCTCCTGATTCGTGTCACCTGAAGCTTTTCTTCAACAAATGTAATTTTTCTCATGTTGTAGTCAGAATCCATGTCACTCTCTTCCACAGTGTTTACATGGTATTACTGCTGTGCTTGAACTGATTTCCAAATGTAACTACATGTCTTATGAATCACTTGTCCTTTTTTTGGGCCCCCTGGATAATTTTTGTAATCCATCCGAGGTTAGAGTACATAATGAATTATACAAATCATCCTTGAAAAATGTTCATTGAAAAATGTTCAATGTAATTTATTCTCTTGAGTTTTGCTTTAAATAGGCACAAAGCTACACAGCTGCAACATCAAACCAATACTTGATTAACTTGACAAATTGACAATGTGTGTTTCTATAATGGTTTGATCCTGAGATCAAAAAATTCCTTCTGAATGTGTCAAATAGGCTGTGTTCCAGCAAACTCTCTGATGGAGGAGATCACACATACGAGTCTCGGGTCAATGACGGTAGTGAAAAGTACCTCTGTCCTGAGCATCTATTTATTCCGTGCTGTTGAAACCAAGATCAGCAAGTATTGACTTGCAGAATATGGATCTGAAGCAGATAATCTTGTTTTTCTTTTAAGGTTTGACCTATTGCTATTATGCAGGATTTAGAGGTGTGATAGGTTTGATTCATAGTGTCATAGCTAGTTTTTGGCCCTCATTTCTTCCAACATTTAAAAAAAAATGCATTTTCTATAAAATTTCTCCAATTTTTCAAAATTTATCTACTTCATAAATGTATTTATATATTTAGCATTTTTGCATATTAATTTTGTTTTCAACAAGGATGTTACAGATTTTGTTTGGATTGCATGATGGCTTGCTCCAAAATTCTGACCTTAGGCTCCATCAGTTTAGCCTGCTAAAATATAGAGTCTGGATTGTGCAATTGAATTGCACATTCCAGGCTCAAATCCTCATTTATACGATCCAACTTTAGTTCACCAGAAGCAATGAGCTTGTTCATTCATTGGTAGTTTACCTGGATTTAACATTTGGTAAGTTACTGATGTAAATCTACTTCTAAAATTTGCCATGACATTGATCTTGTGCTGATTCATGAGGGGATCTGAATGCAAAGAGCGATCTGTACAGTTTCGGTGTTGTTTTGGCCGAGATACTAACCGGCTTGCGAGCAATTGATAGAAATCGTAGCTTTGAGAAACTAGTTGAATGGACAAGACCACAACTGTGCGAGAAACAGAAGTTGAAATGCGCAAGGGACCCGAAGTTGGAGGGAAAACATTGTATTGAACAAGCTTCAGAAATAGCTATGTTGCAGTTAGATGTCTTAACTCTTTCCGGCCATCAATGATGGAAGTTCTTGAGACGTTGGTAGAGTTAGTAGCTCGACTCCGCTGAACTGATTCATCAACAGCTTGTGCATATTTATCTAGCACTTTGTCAAGGAAGAAGCCAAAGCGTGGAATCTTTTCTAGTGCAAGGTTATTTCTGATATACTGATGTAGGGGTTTTTGAACAGTCGGATATAGATTTGTTGCTATTGGAGCACGTGGAAAGCCCACATACACAAGTCTAAAGTTACAAAAGAGATCTGGTGGTGCCAAATAACATGTTCGATGAAAATACCCATAATTTTCAATACGATTATTGCCAGGAACTTTGCATGAGGTTTAATTTGGAAAGAATTGCTTTCAATTTTTTCAGTAATGTCAATTTATGAACTGTAATTTCTTATGTAAATGATTCACAATAAAATTCAAAACCATTCAGCTCTTCATTTGAAGCTGTTTTCGAAATCGAAGCATCCATCTCTTTTTTAATTTTGCAGACTTCCTTGCTTCCTAAAATGAAACTCTTCCACACATTAATTAATTAAGTCATTGAAATAAAGTTCCCAAATATTCTTTTTTTGCAAGTGATTCAACCATGGAAAAATGAGATCTTTTTTAGCTTTTGAAGATCTGAAAACAACAGAACAGGACCAAATTTGGTTTCAGAGATCTGAGCACATGTTCATATTTTCAGATGCCTCTCAAAATACCAGAGTAGGATCATATTCTCAAAGATTTTTCAAGCTCAGAAAATAACTGAACTTGGGAAATTATTTTATTGTTTTGTTTCATTTCCTGGAAATTTTAAAGAAATACAAGAGCAAAAGGGAATAGTACAGGCTGGAAAACATCATGTTGCCGCCATTTACTTCAAAAAAAAAAAAAAAGCTCCTGAGAGTCAAATAAAGAAGTCAACACCTTCTCCCTCCCTCCCTTTCTGCCTCTCATAGCACTGGTTTTTTGTTTTTCTAAGAAAGATTAATTCTCTGATGGGGAACTTTCGGAGTTGTATTGCTGGCAAGTCAAATTAAGCCCTAGTCCCAGTAGCCAAATCTCCAATTCCTGAACCAATTCCAGACCCTGATCCATCCCTTAGCACGGTTGAGCCAATCCCAGATGAACACAAAGTCCCTAGTACAATTGGCAATCTCATAGATGGTAAGTTCAAACTTGATCACACAAATTTTCTTCCTCTTTATGTTGGTTTTGCTCTTAGAGGTATTCTCAGACTGCTTTTCTATACCGCCCGTGCCAGGACTAGATTCTTGATATTTTTGCTATACAAGAAGACCTTGAAAAGGAGGGAGCATACTTCATTTCTAAGTTTCATGTTTTGTAATTTTTATCTGTGAACAGGTGATATATCTTTTCTTGGTAGCAATTTCTCTGGCACCATCTGGCTCTCCATAGCAAGCACCAATCTTTCTGCTTGGTTTTCTCATCCAAAACACTGTAAAGCTGGTGGGTTACTGTCGAGAAAATTAGGAGTTCCTGATTGTCTATGAGTTCATGTCCAAGGGCAGCTTAAATTACCATTTATTTGGAAGTAAGAGCTGAAATGACCACTGATTTTCTTGTGAGAATCTACATAATTGCTTATGCACAAACTTGTTGATTTCGTACTTCCTTGCAGCATGCTTTTGTTTGGTCAGAGGGTTCTAATCGCTTGCTTCCATGGACAGCAAGGGTTAAGATTGCAATAGGAATGGCTCAAGGCTTGTCTTGCATGCATACAATGGAGAAACCAGCAGTTTTTAGAGATTTCAAGTCCTCAATTGTATTACTTGACGAGGTAAAGTGCTATCTAGATTCTAGATAGCCATCAAGGAACTCATTGTGCCTGAATTCAACAGGCTAAAACTTGTTCATTTGTGATTGATTATTTTGCTCCACCCTTCATCAGTTTCTCAGAATTATGATCCGACAAAAAGAATCTGTCTTTCAGAAAATTGAACTCAGTGATTCAAGAACACTTAAATTAATCTAACTTGAATTTTTCTGAAGTCATGCTCCGAAGATATCAGACTTTGGCTTGGCAAAGTGGGAACACACAGCTGGTAATTTTAGTAAAAGAGGACATGTTGTGGGCACGACTGGTTATGTTGCTCCTGAGTACGCTGACAACGGTAATTTCATGTATCTTGTAAAATCACATGTCTCTATGTTTGAATGAAGATTTTTCATTTTCACTCCTTTATGCTAAACCTAGTTTTAGACTACATATGACGTTAATCTTACTTGATTGATCAGGTCAACTCTATGTAAAAAGTGATGTGTATAGTTTTGGAGTTGTCTTGGTAGAGATGTTAACAGGCTTGCTGGCAATTGATAAAAGACGTCCACTTGGACTGCGAAACCTGGTAAGATGGCTCAAACAAAAACTTCCAGAGAAAAACCATTTGAAACATGTTATTGACCCCAGGCTTGAAGGAAGTATCCCATGAAACAAGCTTCAAAAATAGCTTTACTGCTGTTCTATGTCTTGATGAATATAACTGCTATCGGCCATCAATGAAACAGGTTGCAGAGACATTGGAACGAATTGAAGCTGGACTTATCAAGCTGGATTGTTATAGGAAGATAGCTATACTTTCGTTTCGTTGTCTCGATGAGAATATTGAAAGATACTAGCTATGGAGACATTGTAATGAATTGAACCTGGACTTCAATAAATCAAGCTGGATCGTTATCATCCACTTTAAAATGTCACATGGACTGAAGCACATGGGAAAGTCTAATTGGTGATTTGATTCTCATTTACCATGAAGTTTTCTAGTCTAAACACAAGGGGATGCTGCAATGAATGATGTCCTGGAGGCCTTAATTCTTTTGCCATTTTCGTATATATGCTTAAGCCCTTTTCTTGCTGCTGTTGAAGAAGCTTCTGTCCATGCTACGGTTCTCTTTTACCTCCAAAATGTCATTTTCCTGTACTGATGCTACTTCTCTCCAGTTTATATCAGTCAAATGGTTGTATCTATTTTCGTCTATGTTAATGAGGTTCTACTGCTTCTGATGGTGTTAAATTATGCAGCTGCCCGTTTAGATTCTGCTCTCTCTATTTTTGCCAGTATATTTCAGATTGTGACTTCCTGTTTGTGGCTCAGTGGAATAGATTCTGGCCCGCTCCCCGTTATAGCGTGGCTTTTTTGCTGCCTGTTTAGATCCTACATGCGTGCTGGTTTTGAGTACTAGAATTGCTAAAACTTCAGGACCTATCTGCTAATGTCTAATTCTTCAGATTCCATTCTCTGACATTTGTGTCCTGTGATCTCCATCTCTTTACTGTGTTCATCGATTCTCATTTTCTTATTTGTATCAAAGCTTTAATTATCAACCAATTATAAATCTGAAATCACAACACCATTTTTTCTTCCTATTAGAATTAATTAATAGTACATGATAGCACGAGTATGAAAGTTTTTTTCGCTAAAAAAGATGTTCATTTTTTTCTTTCCATTAAAATTAATTAATAGTATATTATAGTATGATAGTATGAATTTGAAAGTTTCAAACTTAAATGTTCTTCGCTTAACAGAATATGTCAAAGAATAATATAAAGTATATTTTAAAAACACTTAAAAACTTAAGTTTTAATATTGAATGAAAGATTGAATATATGGCTGCTTCCCGGGGGGGGGGGGGGGGGGATGCTACTACTAATTTCTTACGAGAAAAGAATGTGAGGACTCAAAATTTTTTTTGCATTATATTTTTTCGATTACTAATCTTATTTGCCTTCTTCAGTGTGTGCCATTGCTTCTTTCTGTGGCTAGGTAGTTTAGATCTCTTGCATGGTCTTTCAAAGGCGGGAATCTCTCTGGGGGGGCGGGCCCTCTCTTTCTCTGTGTCTGGTGCTTTGGATGGGAAGTTTAATGTCGAATGAAAGATTGAATATCCCAAATATTAAAAAGAGACCAGAAAACCAAGTATTAGTGCATCAGCGGTCATAATAATTGCTGGGAAAAAATGATACGTCAATAGTTACCTCTGAGTTCTATACATGTCCATGCATTTTATGTCCAGCTTTGCTGCACTCAGATTAACAAAGCAGACCCACCTCATTTTGTGGTGGTGCAGGAGGTTGAACTTTGGAGGGTTGCGGTGGTAGCAAATGACAAATCTAAAAGATCATGAAAATAACCACCACGCTCTCCTCTTAGGACCAAACCTGTAATAGAAAAATAACTCAACATCCATTTCCATATTCTCAAGCACCTCATAATGCCAGAACAACGATCCTCTTCTCTTTTTTCTTTCAACTACTTTTTCTAGAGTTTCAGTGACTGCCTTACACGTTACCGAGTAGCTGGCTGCCTAGGTCAATGTAGTTCTTTCTTTCTTTTCTTTTTTCCGTTTCAGAAAACAGATTTCTCAAAGTAAAATAAACGACAGACTGGAAGACAAATTCCCCTGCCATTTGCTTCAGCAGACATCTCAAAGTCAACACCTTCTCCCTCCCACTGACCCTCCATCCATCCCTCTCACGTAGTTGATTCATTATTCTTCAAAGGAAGAATTATTTGATGGGGAACTTCTGGAGTTGTTTATCTGGTAAGTCAAATCAAGCCATAGCTTCAGCAGCCGGAGATCCAGTTCTTGAACCAATCCCAGACCCAGACCCTGCTCCTAGCACGATTGATGATCTTAAAGATGGTAAGTTCAGCAACAAATCTCACATGTTATTTCTTTCTAGTTCTTTAGTGGCAGGAATATGACATTCATCTTCGTTTAGCATTTGACATGGCCTTGTATTCTTTTTGCTCGTCTTCAGTTCTGAATTTTTCGACTTCCACTGCTCTTATTCAATTTAAAGTCTCATAATTCATATATTTTTATGTGTGATCAGGTGGTATATCTTTTCTTGGTGGAACTGGATATATTTCTGGCTCCAATTGGTTCTCCATGGCAACCACCAACTTTACTGTTTGGTTATCTCAAGCAAGTGGTGTTCTTGCAGCTATTTGGGGTGAGGACAATGAGTTCTTACCTGAAATAGAAGGTGGTTTTCTTCCAGATGATAGAGCTCTTCCAGATGGTGGAAGTGCTTCAGACTCAAAGGTTAGAGCTTTCACATTTGATCAACTGAAAGCTGCAACTTTCGATTTTAGAAGTGATATTGTGTTGGGAAAGGGAGGTTTTGGAAATGTTTACAAGGGTTGGCTCAAGGAGAAGTTACCGTCACAGGATACCAGGAAATGGCCCATTGCTGTCAAGAGATTGGATGCAAGCAGCAAGCAAGGATATCGGCAATGGCAGGTAATTACATTATTTGGCATATATAGAAATTATATTTATGATTCTGCAATTGTAAAAGACATTGACAATTAAATTTGTTATCCCAAGTGATAGAGGAGAAGTATTCGGACATTCACTCGTGAGAATGATATGGCAATCCTGCCAATCCATAGATGTAAACCATGTCAAGATCATAGTCATCAGATCCAATTGCGTTGGTCGGGTCAACCTAAGTTACTAAGTTTATCTTAAAACGACATTGTATCAACTTTTTTTAAGAAAAGTAAATTTTTTTTAAAAAAGAAAAAAAACTGAAAGGACATTGCTTTAGATAATTTTTTTTTTTAAAAAAACCTTTTGAGTTCACCTTAGATCACCCAAGTTTGATGAGGTAAGCTCCCAACTTAGTCCAAAAACAAGACCAGCTCGGCCAGGCTCCACCAGGTTTGGTAATTATGGTCATGATTGATTGACTAGATTGTTTCACGTTCGTACGAGCGACTGCTCGAAGTATTCTCCAGGTACCAGATTCTCGTTTCTTATTCGGTCTTCTTTTCTTTCTGAAGGCAGAGGTTGGTTTCTTAGCAAGGCTTTCCCATCCAAACATCGTGAAACTAGTGGGATGCTGTCGAGAAAAGGAAGAGTATCTAATTGCATATGAATTCATGCAAAAAGGAAGCTTAAATTATCATCTGTTTGGAAGTAAGAACCACCAGGAAATAATCTATGATAATCTTAATCGTTGTCATTTGACCAAGTATGTGCACACACTTCCTGATCTTGCATACAATGAATTTTGTTCTCAATGCTCTGCATGATGCTTTGCAGAGGGCTCAAAAAGGCTGATTCCTTGGGAAAAAAGGGCTAAAATTGCTGAAGGAATGGCTCAAGGCCTGAATTACTTGCATACGTTGGAGAAGCCAATAATTTTCAGAGATTTCAAGTCCTCCAATATACTGCTTGATGAGGTAACGATCTGTATATCTAGATTACTTTCTTGAAACGCGAAAGAACCAAAGTCCCGTTAATGGGATTTGATTTCTTTTAACATGCTTACATAGATAATTTTGCATTAGTGTTCATCGTTTTTCATACAGTCCCTTCTAGAGTTCTAGTCGCATTAGAAACCTTAAAGAAAATGCAATTAAGTTCCATGAACATTGTAATTTTGCAATTCATTCTATTTTTATGTTTCTTTAGTCATATGCTCCAAAGATATCAGACTTTGGCTTGGCGAAATGGGCTCCCGCTACCGGGGACTCCTACATAATGTTGGGAGATCCAAACATTCAAACACACACAAATTTACGTGGTTCGGCAACTTGCCTACTCCACGGAGCTACTGGTTTGTATTAATCAAGCTCAAAAGCAATACAAACAACAAAACAAGGAGGAGGAGAAAACTTCTCAACTCAACTCAACTCTCACCCTTAGCTCTCTCTCTGTGTTTCTCTCTATCTCGTGGTCTATCTCAGCTATCAATACATCTTCTATTTATAGCTGAGGAGGGAGATGATTGTTCAACAATGGTGGGCAAGTTAGGCACCTACCATTTAACTATAATTTCAACCATGGCTGCCACCAACCATGGCTGCCACCAAACATGGCTGCCACCTACCATGGCTGCCACCGTCCATTTGTGTCCACACACATAACAATCTCCCACTTGGACACAAATGGTGTTAGGTCTGTCTTTTAATCTTCAAGACCCACTGAAGCTTTACACAGCTTCAGTTTATCGAGAGTAACTCCTTTGGTTAACATGTCGGCTGGATTCTTGCTTCCACAGATCTTTTCAAGTAACAGTTGTTCATCGTCGAGCAATTGCCTGATGAAGTGATATTTGATCTGTATGTGCTTTGTTCTGGAGTGAAATGCTGGATTCTTGGCAAGGAAGATTGCACTCTGACTGTCACTATACAAAGTACCTTTTCCATGCATCTTGCCCAATTCTTGCAGGAAACTCTGTAGCCATACTATCTCTTTTGCGGACTCTGAAACTGCAACATATTCAGCTTCTGTCGTTGAAAGAGCAACTATCTTTTGCAAGGTAGAACTCCAAGAAACAGCAGTGCCTCCTAGAGTGTATATATAACCTGTAGTACTCTTTCTGCTATCAACATCTCCTGCTAGATCAGCATCTACAAAGCCTTCAAGTTTCAAACCGCCAGCTGTGAAAATAAGACATGTCTCCGATGAGCCTTTTAAGTACCTTATGATCCATTTCACTGCCTCCCAATGCTGCTTTCCAGGATTGCTCATATATCGGCTTACAACTCCCACTGCATGGGCAATATCTGGTCTAGTACAGACCATGGCATACATCAAGGAGCCGATAGCTGAGGCGTATGGGATCTGGTCCATGTATCCACGTTCTAGCTCAGTTTTTGGTGACTGGTCTTTACTGAGCTTGAAATGATTCCCCAGAGGTGTACATACTGGCTTAGCATTATCCATACTAAACCTGCTGAGAACCTTCTTGACATACTCTGCCTGTGAAAGCTTTAGTATGCCTTTGTCTTTGTCTCTGATGATTCTCATGCCAAGTATTTGTTTAGCAGCTCCCAGATCCTTCATTTCAAACTGTTTTGACAACTGTTGCTTTAGCTTGTCAATCTCTTCCATGCTGGAACCTGCAATTAACATATCATCCACATATAGCAGTAGAATGATATAGGAGTTGTCAAAATGTTTGACATAGCAACAATGATCAGCCTGACATTTTGTGTATCCCGTACTACTCATGAAGTTATCAAACTTCTTGTACCACTGTCTTGGAGCTTGCTTCAAACCATATAGACTCTTCTTTAGTTTGCAAACTTGACTCTCCTTTCCTGGTATTGCAAACCCCTCTGGTTGTTGCATGTAAATGTCTTCCTCCAATTCTCCATGAAGAAATGCTGTTTTTACATCTAATTGTTCAAGATGTAAATTTTCTGCAGCTACTATCCCCAGAACAACTCTGATTGTTGTAAGCTTCACAACTGGAGAAAATATCTCAGAATAGTCGATCCCTTTCTTTTGCTGAAACCCTTTTACAACAAGTCTTGCTTTGAACCGTTTGCTTCCGTCATGCTCGGTCTTTACTCTGTAAACCCACTTGTTTTGCAGGGCCTTCTTTCCTTCAGGCAGTTTGGTTAACTCCCAAGTCTTGTTCTTCAGCAATGACTCCATCTCATCCTTCATGGCTAACTCCCACTTGCTCGAGTTTCCATCTTGTAAGGATTCTTCATAATTTAATGGTTCACCACCATCGGTCAACAAGATATAATTCAGTAGAAGTGTGAACCGTTGTGGAGGCTTTATAGTCCTTGAAGACCTGCGAACAGCTGGTTCACTTGGCTCTACACTATCTTGTGTAGAAGTGGTGGGTACTGAAGTGCTTGAACTGTCTTGTATGAACTCTTGAGTGGTAACATCAGGAAGCCCTTCTAATTGTATGAATTCAGATTTTTGTGGACTCGTATCTGAATCAGTTATCTCTAGTTCTGTACTTGATTTGTCTTTGTACAAAACTTTCTCGTTGAAGATCACGTTCCTGCTTCTGATAATCTTCCTGTTTTGATCATCCCAGAACCGAAATCCAAATTCTTCATCTCCATAGCCAATAAAGAAACATTTCTTTGATTTGGCATCCAGCTTGTTGCGAGCATCAGAGTCTACATGCACATAGGAAACACACCCAAAGACTTTTAGGTGAGCAAGCTGTACTTCTTTTCCTCTCCAGACTTCCTCGGGCAGTCTGAACTCCAAAGGTACTGATGGTCCACGGTTGATCAAGTAAACTGCAGTATGAACTGCATCAGCCCAGAATGTTTGAGGTAGCCCAGAATGCAACCTCATGCTTCTAGCTCGTTCATTGATGGTCCGGTTCATCCGTTCAACAATACCATTCTGTTGTGGTGTGCCTGGAACTGTCTTTTCCATTCTGATACCGTTGACAGCGCAATACTCCTTGAAACCTCCATCAATGTATTCTCCTCCATTATCAGATCGTAAGCATTTCAGCTTCAAGCCTGATTCAGTCTCAACCATAGCCTTCCATTTCTTGAATGTGTCAAACACATCAGATTTATTTTTCAGAAAGTAGACCCATACCTTTCTGCTAAAGTCATTAATAAAAGTGACATAGTACCGAGAACCGCCAAGAGATGCTACTGGAGCTGGTCCCCATAAATCTGTGTGCACCAATTCTAGTTTTCTTGGTCTTAAGGTCCTGCCAACCTTTAAGAAACTGAGCTTCTTCTGTTTTCCGAGAACACAGCTTTCACAAATGTCTAGATCAATATTTTTTAATTCTGGCAGCTTTCCCTTTGACAGAAGTATCTTCATCCCCTTTTGACTCATATGGCCGAGTCTACAATGCCATAGCTGCGCCTGATTATCTGCTTCAGTAGAGGCAATTATATCTGCTGATCTTGTGGTCATATACAGGGTGCCGGTTTTCTTTCCACGAGCCAAAACCATTGCTCCCTTTGATACCTTCCACATTCCTCCAGAGAAAAGGATTGAATGGCCACTATCATCAAGTTGTCCGACCGAGATCAACTTCTTCTTTAGTTCAGGAACATGCCTTACATTTTGCAAGTTCCATGTAGATCCATTCATTGTCTTGATTTGCACATCTCCTATACCCACAATCTCCAATGGTTGTCCATCGGCCAGATAGACTACCCCATAATTTCCAGCAGTGTAATTTTGCATCATTTCATGGTGTGGAGTACAGTGAAATGAAGCTCCAGAATCAAGAACCCAATCATCAATAGGACTATGTACAGCAAGAATCAAAGCATCTTGTACCTCGTCTGTAGTGGCGTTTGCAGAATCAGCTTCAGGTTTCTTTGGTTTTGTGCAACTCCTCATAAAATGGCCAGGTTTGCCACAATTCCAACATTCAACCTGCTTCCTGGGTCCAAACTTGCTTTTGCTTCTGTACCTGGATTTTGATCTGCCTCTGGATAAGCCTCTGTCTTGTCTCCTTCCTCGAGTGTTGATGTTGAAAGCTGAACCTGAACTTGAGCTTTCACCCGAGTCTTTTCTTCGTACTTCTTCAGCTAAAATCAGGCCTCGGATATCATCATACTTTAATTTGGATTTTCCAGCTGAGTTGCTTACGGCTGTTCTCATACCTTCCCAACTGCTTGGAAGTGAAGCTAGCAAAATAAGTGCTCGGATCTCATCATCAAACTCAATTTCAACGGATGACAATTGATTTGTGATGGTGTTGAAATTATTAAGATGCTGTGTAACAGAGGTGCTTTCTGTCATCTTCAGGTTGAACAGCTTCTTCATCAAGTGCACTTTGTTATTTGCTGATGGCTTCTCATACATCCCAGACAAGGCTTCCATCAATCTTGCTGTGGATTTCTCTTTTGTAACATTATGAGCAACTCTTCTTGACAATGATAGCCGGATAATGCCCAAGACTTGTCTATCAAGAATTTGCCAATCTTCTTCTGACATGTTTTCTGGCTTGCTCCCCAACAGAGGAAGATGAAGTTTCTTCCCATATAGATAATCTTCAATTTGCATTTTCCAATATCCAAAATCAGTTCCATCAAATTTTTCAATTCCTGCAGCCTTTATTTCATCAGCCATTTTTACTCTTTCTCGGATTTGAATCTCAAAAATCTGACCTTACAGATGTGTCCGGAATGGCCAAAAATGCTGGAAACGACACTGAGATCACCCAAATCGGACTTTGGATGGCTCCGATTTAAGCAATCAAAGTTTGGGATAACTGGACGCTGCAGATGAAGCCACGTGGCAGGAGGAATAGTCGATGCGCCACACCGGATCAAAACCCAGGTATGCTGACGTGTCACACACGCAGGCAATGTGGGGTCCACCGAATCTGACGTGGCAGACCCGCGGAGATTTTTGGATGACGTGGCAGTGCTGACGTGGTGATGACGTGGCTGCTTGACCGGTCAGACGGCTGACGTGGCAGGGGCGCGCAGCTGCTGACTGTGCTGGTCGGCTGACGTGTCTGTTGACGTGGCAGTGTCGATTTGCAGGAATTGGCGAGGAAGACGCGTGACGCGCGTACGGCGCGTCTGTGCGTGTGGGCAGTCCTGGTGGTGGCGCGTGTAGGCGCGTGCGGGCATGCAGGACGTCGGATGTTCGCCGGGTTTTCACCAGTGGATTCCTCTCGTCGTCCTCTTCACGGTGGTATGTTCAAAAACACGTTTTGAGAACTTTGATTTTTGAGTTTGGATCAAACACCCTCTTTTTCAAGAACTTTCAAGAACAAGCTCTGATACCAGTTGTTGGGAGATCCAAACATTCAAACACACACAAATTTACGTGGTTCGGCAACTTGCCTACTCCACGGAGCTACTGGTTTGTATTAATCAAGCTCAAAAGCAATACAAACAACAAAACAAGGAGGAGGAGAAAACTTCTCAACTCAACTCAACTCTCACCCTTAGCTCTCTCTCTGTGTTTCTCTCTATCTCGTGGTCTATCTCAGCTATCAATACATCTTCTATTTATAGCTGAGGAGGGAGATGATTGTTCAACAATGGTGGGCAAGTTAGGCACCTACCATTTGACTATAATTTCAACCATGGCTACCACCAACCATGGCTGCCACCAAACATGGCTGCCACCTACCATGGCTGCCACCGTCCATTTGTGTCCACACACATAACACATAATGGGACAAGTTGTTGGCACAAAGGGTTATGCTGCTCCTGAGTACGTTCGTAATGGTAATTTCTTGCATCCTTCAAGCTTGGATGTCTCTATGCTCAGATTATATGCACTACTTTGATAATTGAGACTCTACCGTGATTTATGTTTTCTGATATCAGGGAAACTGTACATAAAAAGTGATGTATATAGTTTTGGAGTTGTTTTGGTCGAGATGCTGACAGGCCTACGGGTGATTGATATACATCGTCCATGTGCGCAAATTAACCTAGTGGAATGGATCAAACCAAAACTAACAGAAAGAAGCCAGCTGAAGCATATAATGGACCCCAGGTTGGAGGGGAAGTATCCTCCCAGACTGGCTTCAAGAATGGCTATAATTGCTTTTCTTTGTCTTTGTGATGAACCGCAATTCCGTCCATCGATGAAAGAAGTGACAGACGTATTGGAAAGGATAGTAAAATCTCAAGAAACAAAGAAGATGTAAATTCATTCTAGTAGGTTCCTTGTGAACCTGGCCGATCCTTCACTTGAACAGAGCTGGAAGGAATATCTCGTTGTTACAGGTTTTGATCCTCATTTACAGTGGAAGATGTTGTTGTGTATGGTCCCACACCATGTGATGGTGGGACCATCACATTAAATGTCATGTGATGGCTGTCTCTTGGTGTTAATATTAGTGTGGTTCGAGTACTGTAGCAACAGATTTGAAAAGAGAAGAGAGGAGAAGAAAATCAAGAGAGAAAAAGAGAAGAAAAGGCAGCAGAGCAGCCTGCATTCTTTCTTCGATTTCTATCTCGTTCACCGTTGGATCGGGCTGAGATTTTGACAGCAGCTTCTAGACACGTTGATCTTCATTCTGGACGGTTGGATCGAAGATTGGTGGTGTAGAAGCTGGCCGTTTTGACAGAAAATGGGGCTGTCAGTTTTGTGAGTTTTTCTCAAATAATTCTCCTTTAATCTTGTTGTAATCCAAGAATAAGTTGTTCTTGATGATATATATATTGTATCCCTTAGTTGAATATGAGAAAGAATGATTGTGAACCCATTATTTATTGATAGTGGAAGTTTTTAGGTGGACTACGGTCCCGTGGTTTTTCCCATATCGGGTTTTCCACGTTAAAAATCTTGGTGTTGATTTTGTGATTTTTGCATTATTTTTCATCATTGTTTGATTCTGTTTTACTGCACAAAGAGGAAAAGAATTGGGACTTGTGAATTGTAATTATATTCCGCTGAATTGATCCGGGTAAATTGGTGTCTGGTTGTTCCGAGTTTTCCCAACAAAGTGGTATCAGAGCACTGGTTGTGTAGATTGAATTTCTTGTGCAGTTAAAATGGAAAAGGAAGATTCGGGCATGATAAAGCTTACTTCCTCAAATTATTTTCTATGGAAAACAATGATGGAGGATCACTTATATTGCAATGATTTGGCTTTGCCGATTGAATGTAAAGGAATAAAGCCTGATGATATGGATGATGCAAAATGGAATGGGTTAAATAGAAAGGCTACTGCTAATGTTAGAAAATGGGTATCTTCTAAGTCCATTAATCATATTTCTCAAGAACATGACCGCTATACAGTTTGGAAGATGTTGGAAGAAACATTTGCCAAGGAGAGTGCACAAAACAAGGTTTTTGTAATTAGAGGCCTTGTGAATTTGAAGTATAGAGATGGTGAAGATGCTTCAATGCATATAAATGTATTTCAAGGGTTCTTGAATCAGTTGTCATTGATGAATCTGGAGTTAGCTGATGAAATGCAAGCACTAATCCTACTGAGTTCATTGCCGGATAGTTGGGAGACTTTGGTGGTGTCACTTAGCAATTCTACTCCGAATGGGAAGATCACTTTGACAACAGTAAAGGATTGTATCCTCAATGAAGAGAAGAGGAGGAAAGGCACAAGCACTTCTGAGTCTCATGCACTTGTTACAGAAAGTCGAGGGAGAAGTCCAAGCAGGTTCTCTCACAACAAGCAAGATAGAGAATCCAGCAATAGAAAAGGCAAATGGAAGCCAAGAGGAAGATCTCAGTCAAGGAAGGGTTTTAAGTGCTATTATTGTGACAAGTCTGGGCATATGCAAAAGGATTGCAGAAAGTATAAAAGAGATAAAAAGGGTAAAGATGACGACAAGAATGAAGAGAATGGTACAGCTGCAGTTGTATATGATGGTGATGTTGCCATTGTTTGTGATGATGGTTGTGTTAATCTTGCATGTCAGGATAGCACCTGGGTTGCAGATTCAGCAGCTTCTTACCATGCTATACCCCGACGTGATTTTTACACATCCTACACTGCTGGTGACTTTGGTCAAGTTAGGATGGGAAATCAAGGGATGGCTAGTGTTGTGGGCATTGGAGACATTTGGTTGGAAACCAATACTGGGTGCAAGTTGCTACTCAAAGATGTTAGGCATGTGCCTGATATGCGCCTACACTTGATCTCTACAAGTACTATTGATGAAGAAGGCTATCACAATTACTTTGGAGATGGTAAATGGAAGCTCTCTAGAAATTCCCTGATTGTTGCTAAAGGGAAGAAAATGGGTCTCTACATATCACAAGCCAAGGTGATCAAAGGGGAGGTGAATGCAATTGAAGATTGCTCTACTGATCTGTGGCATAAGCGGCTTGGACATTTAAGTGAGAAAGGCCTTGACATCCTTGCCAAGAAGAACTACCTTCCATTAAAAGGTATGAACTTGAACACATGTACTCATTGTTTAGTTGGCAAACAACACAGAGTTGCATTTCAAAGATCACCTTCACATAGAAGATCACATGTACTTGATTTAGTTCATACTAATGTTTGCTCTATGATTGACAAGTCTCTTGGAGGTGCATTGTACTTTGTTAGTTTTATTGATGATCACTCCAGGAAAATTTGGGCCACTTGTTTGAAATCCAAAGATCAGGTGTTTGATGTCTTTAAGGATTTCCATGCCAGAGTTGAAAGAGAAACTGGTAGAAAGCTCAAATGTGTTCGAGCTGACAATGGTGGTGAATACATGGGTCCTTTTGAGAAGTACTGCAGGGAATATGGTATCAAGTTGGAGAAGACAGTTCCTAAAACTCCACAGCAGAATGGAGTGACTAAGAGAATGAACAGAACCATTGTTGAAAGAATTAGATGTATGCTCTCTCATGCAAAGCTGCCTAAGTCTTTTTGGGGTGAGGCAATGAAGACTGCAGTTGCGATGATCAACCTTTCTCCATCAGTTCCTCTTGAATTTGATGTTCCAGATAGAGTTTGGAAAGGAAAAGATGTCTCTTATGCACACTTAAGAGTGTTTGGATGCAGGGCATTTGTACATGTTCCTAGAGATGAAAGGTCTAAACTTGACAGCAAGACAAAACAATGCATTTTCTTGGGCTCTAAAGATGATGAGTTTGGCTATAGGTTGTGGGATCTAAAGGAGAAGAAAATTGTGAGAAGCAAAGATGTTATCTTCTTTGAAGATCAAACCATTGAAGACTTTGAACAAAAGGAGAAAACAGAGTCTACTGTTTTTATTCCAACTAATTCAAATCCAAGATCTACTCTACAATTACCTTTAATGCTTACTAATCATGGGGGAGACTTGCAAAATGATGATGGTGGTGGTTCTCTTATTGAGCCATTAGTTGGTGATCCTGAAGCAACTAATGATGATGTTGATGTTATTCCTGAACAGGTTATGCAGGAAGCTCCAGATGAGCCACAATTGAGAAGGTCAACTAGACCTCGCCAACCTTCCACCAGATATTCTCCTCATGAGTATGTGTTGGTCACTGATGGGGGAGAGCCAGAATGTTTTGATGAAGCTATGTCACATGAAAAGAAAAGTGAGTGGTTGAAAACAATGCAAGAAGAGATGAAATCCTTGCATGAAAACCATACCTTTGAGTTAGTGAAGCTTCCTAAAGGTAAGAGAGCACTCAAGAACAAATGGGTGTTCAGGTTGAAAATTGATGAACATTGCTCACAGCCAAGGTACAAGGCAAGATTGGTTGTGAAAGGCTTCGGTCAGAAGAAGGGTATTGATTTTGAAGAAAACTTTTCACCAGTGGTCAAGATGTCTTCAATCCGAGTTGTGCTTGGCTTAGCTGCTGGTTTGAATCTTAAAGTAGAACAACTTGATGTGAAAACTGCCTTTCTCCATGGTGATTTGGATGAGGAGATCTACATGGAGCAGCCTGAAGGGTTTGAAGCAAAAGGCAAAGAGCAGCTAGTTTGTAAGTTGAAAAAGAGCTTATATGGGTTAAAGCAAGCTACAAGACAATGGTATAAGAAGTTTGATTATTTTATGGTGGATCATGGTTATGACAGGACCACTTCTGATCATTGTGTATTTATAAAAAGGTTTCTAGATGGAAACTTTATTATTCTCCTGTTGTATGTGGATGATATGTTGATTGTTGGTCATGATGCTAAGAAGATTCAGATGTTGAAGGAAGAGTTGAGCAAGTCTTTTGCAATGAAAGACTTGGGACCAGCAAAACAAATTCTTAGTATGAAGATCACACGTGACAGGAAGAAGGGGAAACTTTGGCTATCTCAGGAGAGATATGTTCAAAAGGTACTTGAGAGATTCAACATGAGCAACTCCAAACCTGTTTGTTCTCCACTTGCAAGCCACTTTAAACTAAGTTCTAAGCAGTGTCCTTCAAGTGATGAAGAAAAAGATGAGATGAAAAAGGTTCCTTATGCATCCGCAGTTGGTAGCTTGATGTATGCCATGGTTTGCACAAGGCTGGATATAGCTCATGCAGTTGGTGTGGTTAGTCGGTTCCTCTCCAATCCTGGTAAAGAACACTGGTCAGCAGTGAAATGGATACTCAGGTATCTCAAAGGTACTTCTAGTTTCAGTTTATGTTTTGGTAATGATAAACCTGTGTTGGATGGATACACAGATGCAGATATGGCTGGTGATGTTGATTCTAGAAAGTCCACATCAGGATACTTGATGAAGTTTACAGGGGGAGTAGTCTCATGGCAATCAAGGTTGCAAAAATGTGTTGCATTATCCACTACAGAGGCCGAATATATATTGCTCTTACTGAAGGGGGCAAAGAGTTGTTATGGATGAAGAAGTTCTTGCATGAACTTGGCCTAGTTCAAGAGAACTTTATGTTGCACTGTGACAGTCAAAGTGCAATCCATCTCAGTAAGCATCCTACTTTTCACTCTCGATCAAAGCACATTGAGGTTAGATATCAATGGATTCGAGATGCTATGGAGATGAAGTCATTCTTTGTTGACAAGATCCATACTGATGACAACGTGTCTGACATGATGACCAAACCTCTACCGAGAGAGAAGTTTGATTTTTGCAGAAGGGAAGCAGGCTTGTCAGAGCCTCCTAAATTGAATTTTACATATTGATCGCCGGTATGGCGAATTCCTCACATGGTGTGTGAGGGGGAGATTTGTTGTGTATGTCCCACACCATGTGATGGTGGGACCATCACATTAAATGTCATGTGATGGTTGTCTCTTGGTGTTAATATTAGTGTGGTTCGGACCATGTGATAGTGGGACCACCACATTTAATGAGAAGAGAGGCAGCTGACCACTTTAAAATTAAGTGGTTCGGGTACTGTAGCACAAGATTTGAAAAGAGAAGAGAGGAGAAGAAAATCAAGAGAGAAAAAGAGAAGAAAAGGCAGCAGAGCAGCCTTCATTCTTTCTTTGATTTCCAGCTCGTTCACCGTTGGATCGGGCTGAGATTTTGACAGCAGCTTCTAGACACGTTGATCTTCATTCTGGACGGTTGGATCGAAGATTAGTGGTGTGGAAGCTGGCCGTTTTGACAGAAAACGGGGCTGTCAGTTTTGTGAGTTTTTCTCAAATAATTCTCCTTTAATCTTGTTGTAATCCAAGAATAAGTTGTTCTTAATGATATATATGTTGTATCCCTTAGTTGAATCTAAGAAAGAATGATTGTGAACCCATTATTTGTTGATAGTGAAAGTTTTTAGGTGAACTACGGTTCCGTGATTTTTCCCATATCGGGTTTTCCATGTTAAAAATCTTGGTGTTGATTTTGTGATTTTTGCATTATTTTTCATCATTGTTTGATTCTGTTTTACTGCACAAAGAGGAAAAGAATTGAGACTTGTGAATTGTAATTATATTTCGCTAAATTGATCCGGGTAAATTGGTATCCGGTTGTTCCGAGTTTTCACAACAGATGTCCACTAAGGTTCTAATGTTGTTTCCATGTTTGGATGCTCGAGCCCTTTTCTCCATGCTGTTGAACAAGTTCCCGTGCATGCCCAGATTCATTTTTACTTTTCATGTCTTTTTCCTGTAATGCTTCTGATAATATTCTGTCTTCCAACTTATATCACAGTCAGAAACGAGTTCATACCAGTCAAATAATTGTATCTGTTTTCTTGTCTTTCAAGGTTTTTGCTGCTTGTGATTCTGTTGTCTTCTGCTGCTCTGTATCTGCAGTTTTTTCCAGTATAATATTTGCTGACACTTTCTGTTTGCGAATCAGCAGAATTGATTCTCAACTCTATTGGGCTGCTGACCATAATAGACGTCCTGTTCTATGCTTGGATGCATCTCTGAAAATGTGGAGGTCAGAAATAAGAAAAAATGAGAATTTTTGTTCAAATGCAATATTTCTTCATCTAAAACATTAGAGAACTAGTTTTCCAAATTTATATCGTCTAGAAAACACATTTTAAATGTTCTTCATAGATTTTCTTTACAAGTTTTTTACTTTTTTTCAAATGAAAAAAAAATAAAAGAAAAAGAAAACTAAAAATAGAATAAAAAACAATTTTCTGGTAGTTTCTTGTCTCCTTAAACAAAATCCTGGCATATCGAACCAGAAATGGGAAACCAAATTCGAAACCATGCATCCCTCGATAAAAAAGCCGAGGCCCTCATTCCATTGGAACGAAATTTGCTCAACCCCTTCGGTTTTAGTTTTCTTTTTTCTTTATATTATTTCCAATCTTAAAGCCACTGCTTGTTCATCTGATGTCCTTCTTTCTCCAGCAGCCACAATCTTTATGGCCTTCCATGCATGGAGTTTTTCTCTACTATTTCCATAAAGTATCGATTATCATTAAAAAAAAAAAAAAACATTAAGACCATAGCCATAATTATGTTGCCGGTCACAGATGGGATATGGGTAACTGGAGCAATGGTCATGGTCCTACTTGTAATTTTGCCCAAAACCTCTATTTACCTTAAATCAGCTCTACTAACTCGGATCCGGTGTCGGGTATGAGTACAAATTTAAGTTTTGGACATTAAATGTTTAAATTTAGTACACAAGGACAAGGACTTGTTCTAAAAATGTTCAATTCTTAGATACACGCATCTACGGTATTTACAAGAGGAACTAAATTAAAATTATATTATAAAATTAGACATGATATTGAATATCTTTCGGTCGAGTTTTTGCTTACATTTATGTTTTACTATTTACATGTTAAGTAAAAAACTTAAAAATTTATACTTTATTAATTGAGATTTAGATATCCATTGGTGGAGTGTTATTTGATATAAAATAAAAGAGTAATATATATTTAATGCATGTGTGCGTTAAAAGAAAAAAAATTATAAATTTTGTACTTGTATGTGTGCATTATGTCGAATATATATATATATATATATATATGTTTGCACTCGCTATAAATTTATATATTTCGAATTGATTTTAAATTTAATTTCAAATAGGATTTAATGATATTTATATTTTATCTATTACTTATTAAATAAAATATTCATTGATTTTGATGGAGGTGGAAGTAACATGAAAATGATAATAAGCACAAAAACACAAGATCCCGAGTTGGTTTTGAATTTGATTTCAAATAAGATTTAATAATATTTGTATTTTATTTATTATTCATTAAATATGATATTAAATTAGTTTGACGCAGGTGAAAGTAACACAATAATAATAGCAAGTACAGGAACATAAAATTATATTAAATAAAGATTATATATAAACTTTAATTTAAAATTTTGTTGGTAGTTTTGTGAGGAGATGCTTTGTTTGTTAGAGATCCAAAGGTACATTATTTAATATTGAGATGTGTACTATAATATTAATTCTTGATATTTTGTGGTCAAATGTTAACATGCATTTCGTGTCGGGTACCCTAAGAGTAATCAAGTATGTTTTTGTTGTTGTGGACATATTCTTAAAAGGGGCTCATTTCATAGTTTACAGAAAGATCATGAATTAGTTTCAAATAGCCTATCTTTACTTTAAAAAGGTAATTTGTTTATATGGTGTTTATATGACAATCACTACAAACAAAGATGTCAGTTATGAGTAGATTCTGAAAGAGCTTGCGGGGAAATATGGGTAGCTAGCTAAAATTTAGTATTGCTTATTATTGCAAGATAGATTGGGAGACAAAGATTGTTAATCGTATTTTTATAAACTTGTTACAAAGTTTGGTGGAAAACTAGCCGAAACAATAAGACATCATCAAATAATCAATAAATATAAATAATAATACCAAAAGAATATTTTTCTTCATAAATTTTCAACAGATTTTACCATAGAAATATATTCTCGATATATACCAAGAGAATTATAGTGAGAAAAAAAATTTAAACAAAGCAAAAAAAAATGATGACATATTATTTTTTATCGACAAAATTTAATCCGCCTGTAAAATTTATCGGTAATTTTATTGGTAAAATGTTAACACTGTTCATAATATCAATTATAGATGGAATTACCAATAAAAAATTTCATTGGTATTTTCTGGAGAGCTTTGGAAATGTTTACTCCCCAATTGTATTATTAATTACTATTTTTTAAAGATAGAATTACCGATGGATTAAAAAGTCATCAGTGTTCTTCGACGGGTTTCTAAAAAATTTTGATTAAATTAAAAATTTAAATTAAATATTACAGACGGAATCACCGACGAATTGAAAAGCTGTTAGTGATATTTGGTGGTTTCTAAAAAAAATTTATTAAATAAAAAATTTAAATTAAATATTATCGATGAAATCATTGATGAAATTTTTAAAAATATTAATATTTAATTTTTCATCTGTAAAACCATTGAGAAAACACCTCAATAAAAGTCTGGAATTTTCAATTTCACAACAAACAAGGCTCCTTTCTTCTTCTTCTTCTTCCCTATATGTAAAAAATATCAATATTCATTTTTTTCTCTTCTCTTCTTTCCTCAACTCCTTCTTTTCTTCTCCATGCTTAAATATGTGTTTTTCTCCTTATTTTTTCTTCTTAATTTTTTTAATTAATATACTTTATGATTTTTTTTCTCTTCTTAGCTTCGCTCGCAACTACATTAAGGTAAAAAAAAAAAATTCTTCTTTTTTCATGTTTTTGTTTCACTATATATGTTTTTTTTACTTTGTTTTATTTTTTTTTGTTCTTAATAAATGCATGAATGTTGTTGTAGGATTTATTTTTTCCATAAGAGATCAATTTTTAGTTGATTTATTTATAGAATTTTTAAATTTTTAGCAATTGCAACTTTATTTTTTTCATATGAATTTTTTTAGTTGAATTTATTTTTTCTTGTTATTTATTTGTTGCATATTTGTTTGAGTTGATTTGTTTTCTTTTTTTATTTTCTAGAGTTTTGAGTATTATAGAATGTTGATTTATATTTTATAGTTTTGTAAAATAGAATTTTTTAAAAATATTTTTAAATAATTACAGATAAAATTATATACGGACCTATCGAGAGAAATACCAATGAAATAAAGCGGATATTTTTTTTTGCACACCTTTTTCATCAGCAAAATAACTTTTTTATTACCAAAGGACTTACCGACGAACAAAAAATTATTGATAAAGGGTTCATTGAAAGAGTATTTTTGTTGGTAATTTTATTGGTAAATTAATTACCAACGAAATGATAATACAAATACCAATATAAAACTTTATCGATAAATATAAAGATTATAGTAATGAGACTTTACATTGCCACAAGTTAAGTTTCCTTGTAACATTTCTTAGAATGGAACCACTCAACTGAGTTCATTCTAGATAGTTTATGGACAATTCTTTTAGAGTGTTGGAGCTAACAATTGTTCCTTTTATTGCAAAATGGAGTATCCAAGTTGATGGTATAAACAATTACTTGCATGGTATTCATGAATGGGTTAAAAAGAAAATCATTGACAACAATACCAAGTATAAAACTATAATTGATACTCATTATAGAAAAGTGGTATTTGAGATTAGTGATCTAGAATGGACAACACTTACTCATGATAGGTTTCCAGTGGTCAAGTTAGTAGGCTAAAGGAAAGAAAGATATTGTAAAAGATAAATGACAATGTTTACGAGCTTTGCTTTCCTAGCCATATGAAGACTTTTAATTTATTTAATATTCAATATTTAACATCTTATTTAGAGAAAGAACAAAACTAGAGGATGAGTTCTCTCTAATTCTGAAGACTTTTAATTTATTTAATATTCAATATTTAACATCTTATTTAGAGAAAGAACAAAACTAGAGGATGAGTTCTCTCTAATTCTGAAGACTTTTAATTTATTTAATATTCAATATTTAACATCTTATTTAGAGAAAGAACAAAACTAGAGGATGAGTTCTCTCTAATTCTGAAGACTTTTAATTTATTTAATATTCAATATTTAACATCTTATTTAGAGAAAGAACAAAACTAAAGGATGAGTTCTCTCTAATTCTGGAAGAGTAAAGTAGTCGGGTTTTTAGAAATTAAAAGTTTTCAGTATTCACGTGAGAATCTGACATGGTTAAATAAGGATTTGATCAAGAAAAACAATATAAATTGCATCTTATAGACGAATATAATAAGATTAGGTCCAAGAGAAGGTTTAACTACACTAGACCAAGTTAGCATCTTAAAACTTCATCACTTATCGAAAAATTAGATATATCATAATTAGATTTAGAAGTTTCTATTTGGGATGATTTTGTTATTTTTCTATTTTTTTTGTTTTCATGTTTTAATTTGGATTTTTGTTCTTTTTTCTTTGTGCTTTTTGGATTTCTAGTTATTTTTTAGTAAAAATAAGATTTTCTAAATTGTTTAAAGTTTTTGTAAACCTCTTGAGAAGACAACCACAATATGTTTGATTTTCAGATAATAGAATTATAAATTTAGGATTCATTCTTGCAATTCTTCTCACTCATTACATTATCTATATTATCTATATTTCTTTTGTTGTCCTATTAATTTTCATTTGCATAAGAACTTAATTAACTTGTCTTATATATTTTGTTAGGATACTGGCATGCAAACCCGACAAGACAAAAGATAAGGGACAAGATAAAATGAGAAATGACACACAAGAATTTACGTGGTTCACCCAATTTGGCTACGTCCACGGGCAAGTATAGAAGGATTTTACTAAGTAATGTGGGAATACAACTTCTCTCTAAAAATAGGAGAACAACAAAAATCTCTCTATTATTAGGAGAAAACACCTCACTTACTATCTCACAAATACCTCACAATTTTATGGGATTACTCTTTTCTCACCCTCTCTTCTTTCTCTCTTGTGGTGTGTCTATAATGCTTAGATGCATTGCCTATTTATAGGCAAACATCCATGCAAAAGACAAAGGCAAGGTAGGTGGCACCAAATTTATGCCTAACATTGTTGACAAATTGATGCCTAACATTGTTGACAAATTGGTGCCTAACATTGTTGACAAAACATTGTTGACAACTTAGGGTGGTTTCACATTCTCCCACTTGAAGACTTTGATGATTTAATCAAGTCTTCACACTTGATCATTTGTGCTTCTTCTATCCATTCTATACTTGCCATCTTCATGCTGCTTACGTTTCTGCTAGACCGTAAGAGGATCTGCACCATATATACTTATCAGTGTTAACCGGTTTCGTTAAAGCATCTGCTGGGTTTTTCTTTGTGTGAATCTTCTGAAAATCCACACTTCCATCTTCCACCACTTCGCGAACAAAGTGATACTGAACATCTATGTGTTTTGTTCTTGAATGAAACGCTGGATTCCTTGCAATATGCAAGGCACTTTAACTATCACAATACAAAAGAATATTCTCTTGTTTGTGCCCAAGCTCTTCCATAAGTTTCTTCATCCATATTGCTTCTTTACAAGCTTGTGTAGCTGTCATATACTCAGCTTCTGTTGTGGATAACGCTACAACAGTCTGAAGTTTAGAAACCCAGCTCACAGCTCCTCTTGCAATTATGAACATATAGCCTGTAGTGGACTTCCTTTTCTCAAGGTCACCAGCAAAATCTGAATCAACATAACCTCTGATAGTAAATTTTGATCCTCTATAATATAATGCAGCATCTGAGGTACCCTTGATGTATCTCAAGATCCTCTTAATAGTATTCCAATGCTCTCTACCAGGATTTGCCATGTATTGACTAACTGCTCCCACTGCTTGTGCAATGTCTGGTCTTGTACATATCATGACAAACATTAAACTTCCCACTGCTGATGCATACAGTACTCGCGACATCTCCATCCTCTCTGCTTCATTGCTAGGAACATACTTGAGGATAATTTGAAGTTAATAGGAAATGGGGTGGAAATTGGCTTACAATCTTGCATGTTGAAGCGTCGCAAGATCTTCTTCAAATAATTCTTTTGAGAAAGTCAAATCTTCCTCTTACTTCTGTCTTGGTAAATTTGCATCCCTAGAATCTTGTTTGCTGGTCCCAAGTCCTTCATATCAAATTCCCTAGCCAACTGTGCCTTTAATTCTTAGACTCGATCTTTGTTGGGGCCTATCACCAACATGTCATCCACGTGCAACAACAAAATGATGAAATCTTCTTTAAACCTCTTGTAATACGTACAATGGTCTGAACTGAGTCTGTTGTACCCAAGGCTAATTATAAAGGAATCAAATCTCTTATACCAACACCTCGGCGCCTGTTTGAGACCGTATAGAGATTTGTTCAACCTGCAAACCAAGTTCTCCTTGCCTGTTTCAGCAAAACCCTCTGGTTGGAGCATATAAATTTCTTCTTCAAGTTCTCCGTGAAGAAATGCAGTTTTCACGTCTAACTGCTCCAAGTGAAGATCAAATATAGCACACATTGCCAAGACTACTCTGATTGTCGTAAGTCGTACCACCGGAGAAAATATCTCATTGAAGTCTATTCCTTCTTTCTGAGCATATCCTTTCACCACCAATCTTGCACGATACCGCTCTACTTGATCATTGCCATCACGTTTTATCTTGTAAACCCATTTATTGCCAATGGCCTTTCTTCCTTGTGATAGCGGAACAAGATCCCAAGTATTATTCTTGTGTAGAGCTTCAATCTCCTCTTGCATTGCTGTCATCCACATAGATACATCTGTGCTTTTGATAGCCTCATGGAAAGTTGATGGCTCTCCATCCTCTGTTAGAAGACAGTATGCAATGTTACTTTCAGTAACATATTCTGAGTGTCAAGCCGGTGGCCTTCTTTCACGAGTTGACCGCCGAACTTCAGGAGTTTCAGACTCTATTTGTTCTTACTCTTCATGCTCTGGTACAGCTTCAGAAGAAGCATGATTCTGAGTATTTTCCACATGGACTGCTGTAGTCTCCTTTAGAATGCTATTATGTTCTTCCATTTGCATTTTACCTTCTGCAAATATGACATCTCTGCTGATCACTACCTTATGGGCAGTGGTATCCCACAAGCGATACCCCTTCACTCCATCAGTATATCCCAAAAATACACATTTTCTAGATTTTGAATCCAGCTTGCTAACTTCTTGTGTATTGTACATCATGTACACAGGACTTCCAAATATATGCAATCGAGAATAATCAGCTGGTTTTCCAGTCCACATCTCCATCGGTATCTTTAGCTCAATTGCGATTGATGGAGATCGATTTATCACATAACAGGCGGTATTGACTACTTCTGCCCAGAATGACTTTCCTAGACCTACAGCCTTCAATATTGCTCTTGTTCTTTCTAATAGAGTTCTGTTCATCCGCTCTGCCACTCCATTTTGCTGTGGAGTGTATGCCGTTGTGAACTGCCTTTTGATACCTTCATGTTGACAAAAGTTATCAAATTCATCACTGGTATATTCTCCTCCATTGTCAGTCCTCAAACACTTGATCTTTTTTTCAGATTCAAGTTCCACCCGCGCTTTGAAAGTTTTAAAGACTGTAAGCACATCTGCCTTCCTTCTAATTGGATACACCCAACATCTCCTGGAGAAGTCATCTATGAATGATACAAAGTATCTTGCTCCTCCCAAGAATACAACCGGTGCTTGCCAAACATCAGAGTGAATCAGGTCTAAGATGCATTTGCTCTTAGTTGTAGATGTGCCAAACTTCAACCTGTGTTGTTTACTTGTAACACAGTGCTCACAAAAAGGTAAAGTAACCTTTGTAAGCTTAGGGAGTAACTTCTGATCAGAGAGAACCTTTAAACCTTTTTCTAACATGTGACCTAGTTTTTGATGCCACATCATCGTCTTCTCTTCTGCAGGACTGGCTGATGCAATTGACGCTTCTGCCTCATGATGTGCTTCTCCCATTAATGCAAATACATTTGCAACTGTCTTTCTTGCCTTTAAAACCACCAGCGCTCCTTTGATGATTTTCATGATTCCATTTTCTGTTCGGATCTTACAGCCAAGACTATCAAATTGTCCTATGGACAAAAGATTCTTCTTTAAGTCTTTCACATGTCGCACTTCTGAAATAGTACGAATTAAGCCATCATACATCTTCAATTTGATGGTGTCAATGCCAACAATCTCTAAAGCATGATTATCACCCATGAACACTTTGCCTCCAGAGATAGGTTTATATGTATGGAACCAATCTCGATTAGGAGTCATATGCCATGTTGCTCCTGAATCCATTAGCCAGACCTCAGTGAGCTCTTCTGTATCTGTAGAGATTGTCGCTGCTTCACTATATAAAACATCTCCATCTTCTGAGGTGCTCGCAACACACCCTTGAGATTTTGATGACTCTGTAGAATTCTCTATACCCTTTTTAAACCAACAATCCTTTTTGAAGTGCCCCATTTTGCCACAGTTGTAGCATTTCACAGCCTTCTTACTTCTTGATTTGGACCTCCCCTGCCTTTGACTCCCATTAGAGCCACGCTCCGTTGATCTTCCTCTTGACACCAACAATGCCTCTGCTTGGTTTGAACTGTTTCTGTCTCCTTTGTTTTTGCGCCTATTTTCTTCTTCCAAGATAGCGGCTGCAACATCATCGAAGACTAGATAATCTAAGAGGATATTATTTGTCAAGTTGATAATGAGCTGATCATACGAATTAGGAAGACTTTGAAATAGAAGCTCTGCACGTTCAATTTCCTCTATTTGCTGGCCCAATGTAGTGAGTTGTGAAAATAGAGTTCTTATTGTGTTGATGTGGTCAGTCACCGATGTGGTTTCTACCATTTAAAGGGTATAAAGTCTCCACTTTAAGAAAATCTTATTGTGCAAAGACTTGGACTCGTATAGCTTTGTTAGAGTCTTCCATATCTCCTTAGCTGTTTTCTTTTCCGCCACACTTGATAATACTTCATCGGCTAATGCTAAATGTATGTTAGCAATAGCATTGCCATCCATCTCATTCCATTTTGTATTATCAGTGATCTCCGCGGGTCGATCCCCAATTGCTGCCAAACAATTGTCTTTTCTTAAGATTGCCATGATTCTCATTTTCCACAATGAGAAATTGCTTCTATTAAACCTCTCAATCTCATACTTTGCTGCCATTGTATTCACCAAGATCTATTCAGCTATCACCGTTTCACAGATCTGTAACGTATATAGAAATAGTATCGTGTGAATAATACTTCACTAAGTAAGTTCCCAAGAAATATTAAAGGGGTCACAAACGGTCCCGCTTAAAACCCAATCTCCTTAGACAGAACTTCCTACACTGTATTTAATCACCGCACTGACTTTCTATATACGCCAACAGCAACGTATGTGAACAGTACCGTATGGATGAATAGTGCTGTATACGTGAATAGTAACCGTATACACGAATAACTTTTGTGTATTAACAACACCAACTAGGAGGCTCTGATACCACTATTAGGATACTGGCATGCAAACCCGACAAGACAAAAGGTAAGGGACAAGATAAAATGAGAAATGACACATAAGAATTTACGTGGTTCGCCCAATTTGGCTACGTCCACGGGTAAGTATAGAAGGATTTTACTAAGTAATGTGGGAATACAACTTCTCTCTAAAAATAGGAGAACAACAAAAATCTCTCTATTATTAGGAGAAAACACCTCACTTACTATTTCACAAATACCTCACAATTTTATGGGATTACTCTTTTCTCACCCTCTTTTCTTTCTCTCTTGTGGTGTGTCTATAATGCTTGGATGCATTGCCTATTTATAGGCAAACATCCATGCAAAAGACAAGGGTAAGGTAGGTGGCACCAAATTTATACCTAACATTGTTGACAAATTGGTGCCTAACATTGACAAAACATTATTGACAACTCAGGATGGTTTCACATATTTACCATAACATAATAGTATACGGGAATTTCCTTAAAACTTTGTATGTCATATTTAGGCTTGCGATGATAGAAAATTAAAGACTTACGGCTGTTAAGTTTTACCAGAAGACTCCTTACTCTCAAAAACTATTTTGGACATAACAAAGGATTTAGTTGGCCTAGACACATTGCCAACAAATTGGATAAATTGTGATCTTTATCTGCGTCGAGCAAGGTGTGAGGATCAGCGGTGCCATGTCCGCCGTGCCCCCTTCCTGATTCCCACCTGCATTTCGCATCTGTGCCAATATCGTGGCCTATGTACAGCACGAGTAGGGTAAATTGCGTAATCAGTCTTAGCATCAGAGGCATACATGATCGTGATGCCATTGATCACACTATAAGAAAATGTTTTCACCATTCCCCACAGCATGCACAGTCCAATTCCATACAACACTTGCAAGTAAATGGTAGTATTTAACTCTAGGTCTTTTATGCTTAATATCAAGTCAAATAATCACCCAAACCCCAAAAAGGTTAAAACTTTTATACAAAGCCTTGCCTTTATATTATTCACCAACACCTCTCATGGCATCACAGCACGAGTGTATTTATTGTGGTTGTTGTTTGTGCGCGTGATCCAATATTCAATTAATAGACCTAAAAAATATTATGGTGCTTAGCTGGCTTTCAGTATCATACATATTTCATTTTGTTTGTATTTTTTTCAATTGAATTGATCTGCCCTGGTAGATATTTTGCCTAATTGCTAGGATGGAGAACGTTTTGTCTAGAGCTAGAAGATTAAATGTAGTGGCCTAACAATGAATCTCGCAACTTCAAAAACTAAGAGAATAACAGCAAATAAAATCAGAATGCGGTTTGTTTGTGGAAACCTATGCCCAAGCTGAACTCATTATTCTGTGCTAGCACCTAGCTACTAGTATACAGAGGAGGGATTGGATCATAGTTATTATTTTCCCGCTGATCATGAAGTGAATATTCTTGCTGAGTTATAATCCTTATCCTTTGTTTTGGACTATTTTAGCTGGTATCGGAAACCAACTTTCATTCCTGGAGGATACATATGTTCACGGTGAATATATAATGGTTTTCCATGGAGGAGGTTCTGCATGCCGTAAAAACATTACGTTGGATGAATTCATGATAGATGATGGTTTCTAGCCTAGGAGCTTGTGTCCCAAGAATATTATGTTACATTTGTTTACGGTGGAGGATCGGAGGATGATTTTCAAAGGTTTCCAACTAAGGTTTGGATTTCAAGACGAGTTCTTTCGAGTCGATGAAACTAATACAGGAGTTTTCAGGGAAAATAAATTTTTTTCATAGTTATTTTTATTTTTTATTATTTAGTTTATGAACTTTATTTCAAATTGTTGTAATTATTATTCACTCTTTCATTGCCGACAAATTTTTTTGTCATTGGCATGTGAATGTTGTGTATCTAAACGCAACCAAAGGATTTGTTTTCTGCGTAATATATATTGGCCATCCATTAAGAACATGTTGCAGTCTCAACCAAAGAAGCTGCAACAAGTTGCAGTGCTTTCAAGAAATGGAGACTCTCTATTTCATCCTTCTCCTCTTTGTCCCCATCATTCTCTCCCTCGTTGCCATAATTTACAAGCACGGATACCAGGATAAACTCTCTAACCTTCCTCCAGGCCATCTAGGCCTCCCTTTTGTGGGAGAGAGCCTAGATTTCCTGTCAAAAGGATGGAAAGGTTGCCCAGAAAACTTCATATTCGATCATATTCGGAAATATTCATCAGAAACATTCAAAACAAATCTTTTTCTTCAGCCTGTAGTGATATTAAATGGTGTTGCGGGAAACAAGTTCTTATTCTCCAATGAGAACAGACTTGTTGAAACATGGTGGCCTGAATTTGTAAACAAGATATTTCCATCTGCAGTAGAAACGTCACCCAAAGAAGAAGCAAAAAGAATGCGTAGGCTGTTCCCTCTATTCTTGAAACCTGACGCCTTGCGGAGGTATATAGGTACCATGGATATTGTTACCAGAAGGCACTTTGCCTTGCAATGGGGAAATAAAGCAGAGGTAGTCGTCTTTCCTCTGGCAAAAAGCTACACATTCGAGTTGGCTTGCCGCTTGTTTCTAAGTATTGAAGATCCCAGCCACATAGCCCGATTTTCACACCCATTCAACCATATAAGCTCTGGTATCTTTACCATCCCCATTGATTTTCCTGGAACTCCATTTAATCGAGCTATCAAGGCCGCAAAATTAATTAGAATTGAGCTTTTGGCCATTATCAGGCAAAGAAAGAAGGATCTTGCAGAAGGAAAGGCATCCCCAACCCAAGACATATTGTCACACATGCTATTAAGCAATGATGCGGATGGACAGTACATGAATGAGGTGGAGATTGCTGACAAGATTATTGCATTACTGTTGGGTGCACATGATAGTACCGGTACTGCTTGTACTTTCATTGTCAAATATCTTGCTGAGATGCCTCATATCTATGAAGCAGTTTACAAGGGTAACTGTTTTTTCTATTCAACTTTCTCTTCTTTCTGTCTTTCCTGGAATTTTTAACCTTGTTTTGAAGAACCAATGCGCTGTAGCTATTCAATAAGTCAATATTAGATTTTCATTATGACAAGAGCTAACTTGTTTAATTGTAAACAATTTGATAGAGCAAGCTGAGATAATTAAATCCAAAGCACCCGGTGAGTTGTTGAATTGGGATGACATTCAAAATATGAAATATTCATGGAATGTAGCTTGTGAAACGTTAAGACTCTCACCGCCGTTTATTGGTAACTTCAAAGAAGCCATCAAGGACTTCACATTCAACGGTTTCGCCATCCCAAAGGGCTGGAAGGCAAGTCATTTTCTCACTGTAAATCATTTAGTCCTTCAATATATTGTTTTTCCAATCGTATACTCTCAGTGGCACATGGGCCTAAATGCCAATTCATTTGTATCAACAAGAATTTATCATAATCTAGAGACTGACTTCTCCCATTATTTTGTTTCAAGCACTTTTCAATGTCAACCAAGCATTGAGCAGGAGCATGGCCGTGCTAATTTTGATTTGACAAATTGTTCTTGTAGTTGTATTGGAGTGCAAGCTCAACGCATAGAAATCCTGAATACTTTTCCGAGCCTGAGAAGTTCGATCCCAGTAGATTTGAAGGGAAAGGACCAGCTCCTTACACGTTTATTCCGTTTGGTGGAGGACCAAGGATGTGCCCTGGAAATGAATATGCTCGATTAGAAATTCTTGTTTTCATGCATAACTTGGTGAAGAGGTTCAAATTTGATAAATTGATTCTCGATGAGAAGATAGTATTCGATCCAACGCCAAAACCAGAAATGGGACTTCCAGTTCGTCTGCTTCCTCACAAAGCTTGAAATTAGATAACGCAAAATCTCGTCATCATGCTGGCCGGGATGACTTCTTTTAATTTTTCCTTATCTTGTTAGACTCTGTTTTTTTAGAAACAGAGTAATAAATAAGTCTATCATCATGCTGGCCGGGATGACCTCTTTTAATTTTTCCTTATCTTGTTAGACTCTGTTTTTTTAGAAACAGAGTAATAAATAAGTCTATCTTCATTCCGGACAACTATAAGAGTTTGTTTTAAAATATAATAATGGTTATTTAAAAAAAATTTATTTAAAAATAGATTAATTAAAAAAAATTTATTTTTAAAAATTTATTTTTGATATTAATACATTAAAATGTTAGAAAAGCATAAAACAATATTAATTAAACTAAAAAAATAAAAAAATAAAAACACTTTTAAAATACACAAACAAATAGATCTAAAACTTGTATTATTAGTTTACTTGTAAAAAAAATAAAAAATTCCTTTAAATAAGTATAAAATCGAACATACAAGGAAGCAAATTCAGAATTCCTAATCTGATGGGAAAATAAACATAAAATCTAAAACTAAGGTTAAAAATTGAAAATTAAAGAGGGACATAATGAAACTAAATTAAGCAGCATCTTCCAAGTTTTTTTGAAGTGACTTCTTGATGTGAGCCAGCAAAGCCAGCTAGCCCGAATCTTTTGAGATCTTATGTAGAGTTTTGCCCTGTCCTACTAATCTATAAAAAGATCTGCATTTGCATTTGCATTTGACTGTGCAGAACTTCCACGTGAAACATTTAACAATTTTTTTTTATTAACGTGAGTTCTTGTATGTGCCATGACTAAAATCCGTATTTACATTTGACTGTACAGAACTTTCACGTAAAACATTTAACAAATTTTCGTGGCCTTGTACTTGCTGTGGTCTGAGATTGCAAGGAGCAAGTTCATAATAGGGCAACAATTGGACTATCATACAGAATTCCAAGTTTACAATCTATTAATTTTTTTAAATTGACTGCTGGGTCTAATTATGTTGTTGTTCGATTGTAGAGATTGCTCCATCTGGTACGTAGAGATTCAAATCAAATGGTGGGTCTAATTCCGTTGCCAAGTTTTTTTTTTTTTAATGGAAGGATTCCTACCAATTGGAGAACACATTAAAATAAAAAAAAAAGAGTAAAAATAAATAAATAATTCTTCTCAACCTTTTACTGTGTAGCAAGGCCCGGAATACTATGTATTAGTATAGTGATTTTACCCTTAATAAAATGGTATTTTCATAGAGTTTAAATGGCATTACAAATTATATAGGGTAAATTAGTCTCTTCATATTTTTATTGCATATTAGAATTACTAATCTATCTTTAAGAAACAAAAATTATGTCCTCTGGGCAAGGGGTGTTTTCAGTTTTTTAGTTTTTGTTTGAACAACATTATTACTTAGTTACCTTTTTATTTTTATTTTTCCTGAAATTGGATCTAAAAAATTTAAAAATATTAATTTAAAATAAAAATTTAAAATTTTTAAAAACACAAATTACACCAAGAATTCATACTGTCTTAATCCAGTCTGGAGCTGGCTCCAGTGGTCGGGCCTCTTCTACTCAGTTAAAGCTAATTTGGTTGTGGGGACCTTAGATTTGAGAAATTGCTTTTATTAGAAATGACAGAAGCTCATCTGTCCTCTCCACGTCAATCATCAATGTCATTGTTGATTCAACGAAGATACAATTCTTTTGATGGGGATTTGCTGGAGTCGGATTTCTGATAAGTCAAATCCAAAACCTGTTGACCCCCCTCCTCCCTCAGGCGCTGGCCCCCGGAGCTCCGGGCAAAATTTAAATGCATAATTATTGGATTGAAAGTGATCTTTTGTAGAGCTTGGACCAATCCACCTAATCTATAAATATATATATGCAAGGCTTTTTATTTGGTTCAATAATAAAAGATTTGCATTTGATTATTCCATGTTAAAGCAACCCAAATTAACACAAAACAAATACCAATACAAGAGAGAAAGAGATTAGAGTTTTTATTAAATTTTTTTATACTAATGTGTAATTTTTAATCTAAATATAAATACAAAAAGATTATATATAGGTTTAGCTAAAAATATTATTATACCTTAATGAATAAAATAAGATAAATGTATTATTTAACAATTCGCCTCAAACTCACAAGAAAAAAAGAAATGGAAATGACTTGGTAAAAAAAATCTATAATCTACAAGAAAGAAAAAACAAACAACAAATTAATGGTGTCATGCTTGAGATAATGATGAGTAAAATGACAATCGATCTCAATATACTTAGTTTGTTCATGAAAAATCGAGTTTTGAATAATCTGAATGGAGTTCTGGTTCTCACAATACATAGAAGTAGATGAGAAAGTGATACCCTTATATCCGCAAGTAACCAATATAACCAGACAATCTCTTTGGTAGTAGATGCAATGAAATGATATTCTATTTCGGTGGATGATTAAGGAATAATAGATTATTTCTTGCTCTTCCAAGAAATAAGAGAATCACTTAAAAAGATATAGAACCCGGTAACAAACTTGCAATATGTGAGATCACTACCATGATCAGCATCAGAATATATACTCAACTTCAAGGAAAAGGTGGATGAAAGTAAACGACTCTAAAAAATTATACCCCCAAGACATCATAAAATACAAAGAACAATTGTCTAGTGAATAGTAGTAGAAGAAACAATAAACTGACTAATAACATGAATAACATATGCAATATCTAAATGAGTAATGGTGAGACATAACAATAATACAGTATAAAGTAAGATCTCTCAAAGGTAAACCATCAAAAGAAGAGTACCTTATGTTAACCTCAATATGAGTATCTACAATCTTGTTATCAATAAGTTTAGCCCGCTTAAGAATACCTATAACATATTTTAACTAAGATAGAAGGTAACCTCTCAGTGAGTACCTCAATACTCAAGAAATATCGAAGATAACCCTAATTCTTCATTTTAAATTGTCTAGTCAACTCTGTTTTCAAAACTGAGATACTATCAATGTCATCACTAGTAATAATCATGTCATTAATATATAACGACAAAATAATATGTCCTGTATCAGTTCATTTAATAAAAATAGTAGAATAATGACTACTAGAAACAAATCCAAAAGATGAGATCACAATAGAAAATTTCTCAAACCAAGCAAGAGGTGCTTGTTTGAGACCATATAATACCTTTTTAAGCTTACAAGCATGCCCAAAGTCATGCGACACACTAGTAGAAGGTGATATATAAACTTTTTCTTGCAAATCTCTATTCAAGAAGGCATTTTTAACTTCAAGTTGAGAGATATGCTATTGACAAACCGAAGCTACGATAATAAGGGTACAAATAGTAGTCATTTTTACAACTATAACAAATATCTCCTCATAATCCATACTATATTAATAAGAGTATCATTTTATAATTAACCTAGCATTGTATTGTTCAATAAACCCAATATAATTAGTCTTGAACATGAGATGATAAACTATTAGAATCTTCAGGAAAGAGATCTATTCGAATAAGAATATGTCTAGTTACGCTATGAGTGATAGATAAAATAAAATAAAAAGGTATATGCTCAAGACAAACAACATAACGAGACACATAAAATTTCTAAATTATTGGATTAACACAATGATGCTCTTTTTTACCTTCACCATAACTCAGAAAAACACAAATAGTAGATCGCCATGACAATTTACTAGGCACTATATAAGAACAAAAAACAAAAAAAAATACAACCAAAAACTCTTAAGAAGGAATAACCAGGGACATATCCATATAACTTTTCAAAAAGAGATAAACCCTAATTATAAGAAAATGGAATTGTCTTGATTAAACTTATAGTAATAAGGATAACTTCTTCCTAAAACTCACTAGGAACAAAAGCAAACAACAAGAAAGAATGAATAGTTTTGACAATGAGTCTATGTTTTCTTTCAGCAACTCTATTTTGCTTAGGAGCATCTATATATGAAGTTTGGTGAATGATTTTATCTAAGAAAAGCAATTGAAATTTTTTATTGGAGGTGTATTCTTCAGCCAAATCACACCTAAAGCATTTGATTATAATAGAATATTGAGTTTTGATAGGAGCTCAAAAGATTGAATATATCTCAAAGAATTCATAACGATGTTTCATTAAAAAACCCAACAATAACAAGGATAATCATTAATAAATGAAGTATAATATTAAAACCCTCCTTTTATGACAATAGGAGAAGGTCCTATACATTAGAATGAATCAAGTTAAATGATAAAAAAGAAATAAAAATACTTCAATTAAAAGGTAAAACAAAAAGTTTTACTAGTTTACATGCACTATAATCAGAAATATTACAGTTTGCAAATCTTTTAAAGCTCCTATTGATGCTAAAAATCTCAAACGAGAAGATGAAACATGACTTAGAAAAGAAATACCATAAATATAAATTAGAAGATAAAAGACTCAAATAAAAAAAAGACAAATCTACATTAGTAGTAGCAAAAATGACAACTGACACTTTTAACTCATCCAAAATATATAGTTCATTCTCCTTACGGCTTATCCCAATAAGCTTTTTAGACTACATATCTTATACACATTAAAAGAAAGATGAAAAAAATGACTAAATGATCACTAGAATCACATAATTGACTAATAGAAGCAAGATTCAATGTGAGTTTTGGAATATGATAAAAATTAAAAAAAGAAAAGGGAGATGTCACAACATAACCAACACTTGTTAAGAGTATGAAAGTGTCATCAGCAGTCATAATAAGAATGTAAGGTGAAGAGGACACATAGGTAAAATATGAAGAATCTAAAGACACGATGTGAAGCACCATAATCCAAAACCTATTTATAATGTGATATACTTGAGGAACTATAAGGCAACTGACCTACAAAAGAAGAAAAGGACATTACTTGTGGCTATAAGGAGAGAAATTTCTGAAATTGCTCAATCAGATTGCTAGGATAGGTGATAAAGCCTTATGAAGCTACTTTAACAGTATTATGGTGTAGTGGTTTATAAGCATTAGATTGTGACTGACTATCAAGGTTTCAAGTTTGTTTTTGTTGTTTTAACTTGGGACACTGAGTCTTTCAATAACCTTTACACTGAGTCTTTCAATAACCTTTCGGCTTACAGAAATTACATGTTGAAGACAACTCGTGTTAGACTTATTTTGATGATTAAAAAATATCTTAGATGATACTAATAGTATAGAGAGATTCCAAGTAAATAGAATCTTTTTTTTTAAATAAGACTTAAGATATATTTTTTTCAGTCAATAACACATTGACAATAGAGTCAACAAAAAACAATGAAGAACGATGTAGAATTGAATCTTTAAGTTCTTCAAAATCACGGTGAAATGCTGTTAAAAACTATATCAATCGTTGTTGTTCTCTACGATCAATAAATGCACCATATACTTTTAATTCTGCCGATTCTATAAAAGTCAATTGATTCTAAAGATCTGTTATAACATAATAAACTCATTAATACTTATATTCTTCTAATGAAAAGCTCTTATATCATTCTGAAATTGATACCACTTTACAAAATTTAATTGTATGAATAACTTTTGTAAATAATCTCAAACTTTCTTTGTTGTCTTGTACTTTACAAATACGTATCTATAGAATGTTCAGTAGAATTATTATTCAAAGTAATTATTTACAAGGTTTAACAATTTTCTTCAATTTCCAAAACTACTCATTTAGTTTTTAAAGTCAATTTTGTATATATAGACAATTGAAATAGCTAAATCATTTCCACATATGGTAAATATTAATTTTTTTTTAATGTTGATAGAAAATTTAAATATTGTTTTAGCCCAAACTTTTCCTAGTTTTTTAAAATGAAATGTTACTAAAAAGCCTTTTAAGTTAATTTTGATAAATAAATTTAAAAACAATATAAATATTGCCTTTTTAATTAAGAATAAAGAGTAGGAATTAGATAACTATATAGATGGAGAACTGGCATTTCAAAGAATCTACTAAAATATTGTGTATGGGATCATGGTAGTAAAAAAACCCAGCAAAGTCAACAAGATATATATATATATATATATATATATATATATATATTAATCAATTAATTTCAAGGTCTCAATATCCTCCATATGTTATTAATAAATAGACCACTGTTAAAATAACTTAATATATATAGTACTGTAATTCTAAGCTGCAATTTAGCTTTGTTGAGTTTTATAAAGAAAATGAAAACAAAAGTAAATGTACTGATAAATCATTTTTAATTTCGTTTACTTGTTATCATTTTTTATGGTGAAAAGTATGGAAAAACAACTAATTAGATTTTTTTCAATTTTTTTTTAAAATTAGAGAATTAGAAAACTCGACGTTTTTAAGAATATAAATTTTATTTCTAGCTAATAAACACGTTTTTGCTAAAAAAAAATTTCAATCTTCTTGTTTTGCATATATAAACGATTGAAATAACTAAATCATCTTCATAGATGATAGATTTTAACTTTTTTTATATTTAATATAAAATCTAAGTATTTCTTACAAACAAACTTCTTTTACTTTTAAAGATGGATTTATAAAAATATTGTCTTTTATGTCATTTAAAAAGCGGTTCTTTTAAGTTAATTTTGATTAAAAAAAGAAAGATTGCCCTTTTAATTAAGAGTAAAGAATAAGAATCAGAAAATTATTAAGATGGAAAGCTGGCATTTCTAAGAATCCTGCTAAAAGATTGTGTGTGGGATCATAATACAGCAAGGTTTCAAAAACTCATGAGGTTTCATCTTAGAAATAAAAGGTTTCATCAACATTTAATTCCAAATGTTAATGACAGTAGCAATATGACTTCAATTAGAATTGGGCTTCGCTAACACTGTGTTTTCAAAAGGACCAAGGTAATACATGATTTACTTAGCCTACGTTTTCTTAAATCTTTTTTTGCCTCTATTTGCATCACAATAGTGATTTGAGAAAAAAAATCATTTGGATATTTTATTTTCTCTCGAAATAACATGTAGATCCAACCACTAGGATTAATTATTAAGTAATAAATATATAATGGATAATAAAAAACAAAAAAAATGTTTTTACTTGTAATAAATATTATTAGCTCTTAAATTATTATCAGTAAATAATTATAAAATAAAAAATATAAATAGTAAATTTTAATATTTACTTGATAAATTACCTTTTGCTGGGTTATCATTCTTCAAAAACTGAATATGTTATCTAAAACTCAATAAATAATTTTATATTATTTACTAATATAGCTCCTCAAATAAAAAATATTTAAACTTAAAGTTTTCATATGTATATAAACACACACAAGCATGCACACTGAAAATTTTAATTTAATTATATAAATGGTAGTATTTAACTCAACTCTAGGTGTTTTATGCTTAATATCAAGTCAAATAATCACCAAACCCCGAAAGGTTAAAACTTTTTTATAAAGCCTTGTCTTTATATTATTCACCATCACCTCGCATGGATCACAACACAAGTGTATTTATTGTGGTTGTTGTCTGTGCAAGTAATCCATCCCATTAATATTATGGTGCTTAGTTGGCTTTTAGTATCATATATTCCATTTTGTTTTTATTTTTTCAATTGACATGTGATTCATTTCCTTATACGATACTTTACCATGCTCATTGATCGGCCCTAATAGAGATTTTTCCTAATTGCTAGGATGGAGAACGTTCTGTCTAGAGCTAGAAGATTAAATGCAGCGGCCCAATCTCGCAACCTCAAGATTCGTTATGTGTGTGGATATAAATGGTTGGTGGCAGCCATGGTTAACAAGGTTATAGTCAAATGGTGAGTGTCTAACTTGCCCACCATTGTTGAACACTACAAATCTTTTAGTTGAAGTATGTAAAGCCATTTAATTAGATGGTATAATTGATGGGATTTGAATGGGAAATGAGTTGTAATAGATGAAGTATGAATAGAAGATAAATTGTTAGGTATATATTCCTTTTAAATTTATAATCATTATACCCTCATTCTTGTTTATAAATAGGCAATGCATTCAAATCTATATACACATCAGAATAGAGAGAAGAAGAAGAGAGTGAAAAAAGAGTAATTCTACAAAATTATAAAGTATTTGTGATAGAATAAGTGAAATATTTTCTCCTAGTAATAGAGAGATTCTTCGTTGCAGACCACTACTACCCACCTATCCTAGAATTGGGTGTCCTTGCAAAATTAAAAAATGCATGTATTTGTGTATGAACAGGAAATAAAATGTGTTGAAACAGTAAAGTTTAAATAAACAAAAACAAGTAATCGAACAATCAAACAAACAAAGCTTAGTCCGACCAAACAAGGCGTCCCCAGTGGTGTTGCCATTTTGTTGCACGTCGGAAAATCCGCGCTGCATCGGCTGATAATTTTTTTTTTTTTTGTTATTATTTGTGTTTTGTTTGGTTCTTTGGAGTCGCCACCTATTATTATGGTTACTAAGAACCTATGGTCTGCGAGAGTCTGAGTAAGGGACTGTTGTGTAAGGGAAAGACGCATCACTCCCAGTGCACCCTACCTTAGGTAAGCTGCATTATTTGTTTGATTGTTTTTCTAGATTGAGTTTCTATTCGTTAGTCTTTTCTAAGATTCAAGGCAGATCTCCTTTGTGAAGGAGTCTCTACCTCTTTGGGTTAAATCCTAACCATTCTAAAGTCTGAATTTTAAAATTATCTTTATTTACACCTTGTATTTTTAATACCCGAGGGTGTACTTTATCATGTAATTTTACTCCCCACAAATATTAAAGTCTGCATTTTAATCCTAAAAAAAAGGGTTAAGAAAAGGAAAAAACGATTTTGATATTTTGGTCAGACCTTAACAGATAATCATAAAACTAGTTGTGATATCTATTTTTCGGATTTTTAAATCGTGAAAAAGATGTAATTTTTTTTATTTTGAAACATGCTTGAAAAATTCTTTAGGATTTGACCGTATGTAAATAAATATTTTTGTTTTTGAATATTTAAGAGAAAACCGGGCATTTTAATAATGGACTTGTATCTTAGCATGTAAGTATACAATCCAATATTAAGCAAACTTGGTAGAAAAATATTTAAGAAAATTACAAATTTTTTGAAATGATTTTTAAATTTTTTTGATTTTTTTGATTTTTTTTGTTTATATATATAATATAATATAATATAAATTATTAAATATTAAAAATATATGGGTTCGGCTCATAAAAAGTAGATCAAAATCAGCCCAAAATGGATAAATCGATGTTGGCCAAGATTTTTGGTTTGGGCTGTTTGCTGTTGGATCTAATTATATTGCTGTTTGATTACAGAGATTGTTACAAATGGTACGTAGAGATTCAAATCAAATGGTGGTCTAATTCTGTTTTCAAGGTTTTTTTTTTTCATGAAAGGAGTATAAATTGGAGAAGGTATTAAAATAAAAATACTAATTTTATTCCATCTTTTACTAGGGAATAAGGAACAAGACTGAGTGGGTATTTGGGAGTGCTTTTTTAAAAAAGTTTTCAAAAAAATTTAAATTTTTTTATTTTAAATTAATATGTTTTTGATGTCTTTAAATTATTTTAATATGTTGATTTTAAAATTAATTTTTAAAAATAAAATAATATTATTAATATATTCTTTTAAGTAAAAAATATTTTGAAAAACAATCACTATTATATTCTCAAACATATTATAAATATATTATGGATTGTTGCAAACATGTTATGAGTGTATTATGAATTGTTGCAATATATTAATGATTTTACTCTTTATAATTGCAAGGGAAGGGCAAAGTTTTGGGAGCAAAATGGTATTTTCATGGGTTAAAATGGCATTATAATTATACAGGGTAAATCAATCTTTTCATGTTTTTATTATGTAATAAAATTATTAATTTATCTTTTAAAAACAAAAATTATAACCTGGTGTTTTGGGTTTTTTTTTTGAGTTTTTGTTGAAGAATGTAATTACTTAGCTATCGTTGCACTATTGTTTTTCTTGAACTTGCATGCGCCGCCACCAGCACTACCCACGCGCACGACGCGCTTCACGCGTCTTCCTCGCCGTTTCCTGCAACTCGGCTCGCCACGTCACCAGCCACGTCAGCCGTTCGGCACAGTCAGCAACCACGTCACCTGCAACATCAGCAATCTGACCAGTCAACCTGCCACGTCAACTAACACGTCATCGTTCGCGTCACCATCGTCACGTAAGCTAAGAATCTTCGTGGACCTGCCACGTCAGATTGGGTGGACCCTACATTGCTTACGTGTCTGACACGTCAGCTCAGCCACGTCACCATATCTGGGTTTTGATCCGGTGTGGCGTAGCAACTATTCTGCCTGCCACGTGGCTTCATCTAAAAAATAAAAAATTCCTTTAAATAAGTATAAAATCGAACATACAAGGAAGCAAATTCAGAATTCCTAATCTGATGGGAAAATAAACATAAAATCTAAAATTAAGGTTAAAAATTCAAAATTAAAGAGGGAAATAATGAAACTAAATTGAGCAGCATCTTGTGAGTCTTTTTGAAATGACTTCTTGATGTGAGCCAGCAAAGCCAGCTAGCCCGAATCTCTTGGGATCTCATGTAGAGCTTGGCCCTATCCCACTAATCTATAAAAAGATCCGCATTTGCATTTGACTGTTCAGAACTTCCAGTGACACATTTGACAAATTTTTGTTCAGTGTGTTGAAGGCCTTTTACTTGTTGTGGTCTGAGATTGATGGGAGCAAGTTCAGAAAAGGGCAACAATTGAACCACCCTACAGGATTTCAAGCTCACACTCTGTCACTTTTCTTAGAGTTGACTGTTGGATCTAATTATATTGCTGTTTGATTACAGAGATTGTTGCAAATGGTACGTAGAGATTCAAATCAAATGGTGGGCCTAATTCCGTTTTCAAGGTTTTTTTTTTTTTTAATGAAAGTACTATAAATTAGAGAAGGTATTAAAATAAAAATAAAAATACTAATTTTACTCCATAGAATAAGTGGGTGTTTGGGAATGCTTTTTAAAAGTATTTTTTAAAAAATTTAATTTTTTTTGAATTAATATATTTTTAATGTTTTTAAATTATTTTGATGTGCTAATTTCAAAATTGATTTAAAAAAAAAATTATTATTAATATATTTTTTTGAGTGAAAAATACTTTAAAAAGCAACCACAATTATATTTTTAAATATTATGGATTGTTGCAATATATTGATGATTTTACTCTTTATAATTGCAAGGGAAGGGCAAAGTTTTGGGAGCAAAATGGTATTTTCATGGGTTGAAATGGCATTACAATTATCTAGGGTAAATCAATCTTTTCATGTTTTTATTATGTAATAAAATTATTGATTTATCTTTTAAAAACAAAAATTATAACCTATAGGCAAGGGTGTTTTGGGATTTTTAGTTTTTGTTGAAGAATGTAATTACTTCGCTATCGTTGCACTATTGTTTTTCTTGAACTTGGACCTAGGGTGTTTATATTATTTCACTTCGGCTTTCATGTAATCGTCAATTATAGTTAGGGGCTTTGACTTTCCTCCACCCATCTGGCATTCATCTATTTTATATCATTTAAAACTTTTACTTTGTGCTGTGGTAAAACAAATCAAAATGACTAAGATGTTGATTACTATATATTCACTACGATAGATATGATGGTAACTACTATTATCGTGTCAGATGAGCTCAGCAATGTGTAGTGGAAAGGAATGGAAACTGAAATACATGGAAATTCATCTTCTTTTCTTGACAGAAAACCAATCCACCGGATCTATAAATAATTTTAATCTTCTGGCCAACATCCAAACAATAAAAAAAATTAATTTAAAATAAAATAAAAATAACAAAACAATAGTCCAACGGCAATGATAATCATGCTCTGAAGCTGCTGGTTCTGGTGGGTTGGGCCTTTTCTGCTCAATTAAAGCTGACTAACCGAAGCTGGTTGTCGGGACTTGGGACCTTAGATTTGAGACAACTTGTTTTTTATTAGAAATGACAGAAGGCCAACTTCCCTCTCTACGTCAATCATCAAAGTTATTGTTGATTCGACGAAGATACAATTCTTTTGATGGGGATTTGCTGGAGCCGGACTTCTGATAAGTCAAATCCAACCCCTGTTGACCCCCCTCCTCCCTCAGATGCTGCCCCTGCCCCTGCCTCATTCTCTGACCCAGACGCAGCTCCTAGCTCTGAAGGGCATCTTGATGGTTAGTTTCCGACCATTAGTTTAACTCAATCCTGTTACTTATTGTTGTTTTGGTTTGTTTTTGAAACTGTTAGCACTTCAATCATCTGTTATTCATAAACTTATTAGTTCAACTATCTCATTAGTAAATCCTTCAATTAATGCTCGGTTTAATATTGCAACTAATATAACCAGATGATACATCTTTCGGGGGTAGCAATGTCTCCGGAAGCAGCTGGCTCTCTATGGCAACCACCAATTTAACGACGTGGATGTATCAAGCAAGCGGTGCTATTGCAGCTATTTGGGGCAATGTCCCTGATGACAACGAATTCCTAGTTTCTGTAGATGATGAGGCCCTTCCGGATGTGGGATCTGGATCAGACTCAAAGTTAAGAGCTTTCACATTTGAGCAACTGAAGGCAGCAACTTTGAATTTTCGTAGCAATATGGTACTGGGAGAAGGTGGTTTTGGAAAGGTCTATCAAGGTTGGCTCAAGGAGAAGGTAGCATCTCAGGGCACAAGGAAAAGGCCCATTGCTGTCAAGAGATTGGATTCCAACAGCAAGCAAGGATATCGACAGTGGCGGGTAATTCTGTTTTGTTGTTTATCTCTTGATGTGCCAACCTTTAGGTTTCTTCATTTGCACGTTTAGCTCAGATTGAAACACTTGGTTTGATGGGTCTTTTGCCTTGGTTGATAGATAGCTTAGCTGCTAGTTTCTTTCTAAACTACTTATGATCAAATCCTGTTTACAAATGCGATTTATAAGAACGAAGAAATTGGTAACAACAGTCCTTAGAAAGGGCATAATTGTTAGATACTAATTCGGTAGCCATTTTTCTGGTGCAGACAGAGGTGGGTTTCTTGGCAAGGCTTTCTCATCCTAATGTTGTAAAGCTGTTGGGATACTGTCGAGAAGATGAGGAGCATGTTATTGTTTATGAATTCATGAAAAAGGGCAGCTTAAATTACCATTTGTTTGGAAGTAAGAACAAGCAATGAATTCTAGAGTCCTAGTCTATGATCCCAATCGTGTGTTCTGTAGATGAAATAAACTCATTTAGTTCTCTTGCCCTCCATTTTATACTCCTGCAGAGGGCTCTGATCGAGTGCTTTCGTGGGAGACAAGGCTTAAGGTTTTAATAGGAACGGCTCAAGGCCTTGCTTACTTGCATACAATGGAGAAACCGATAATTTTCAGAGATTTCAAGACCTCAAATATATTGCTTGATGAGGTAAAGTTCTTTATAATCTGCATTATCAACCAACACGATATGACTAACTCATTCAATAAAGACAGTTTCATGATGTGTATATTTTCTCGCCATCTTCACCCGAAAGTTTTGCTTCATGTTGATCTATTTTCTTCAAAAATCCCCTTCCCTGCAAAGTTCAATCTTAACCACTAGCAACCGTGATTCGCCCTGTCATTGGTGGCAGAGGGAAATGCCGAACGAGCAAAGTCTTGCTTGAGAGTTGGCAAAAATATTTAAGAACGTATTATAATATGATTCATAAGACATTAAGTTCCTCCTACATCAAATCTTCTGCAGTCTTACACTCCAAAGTTATCGGATTTTGGCTTGGCAAAATGGGGACCTGCAGACGGTGAATCGTATGTATCAGGACATGTTATGGGCACAATTGGCTATGCTGCTCCTGAGTATGTTGCTACAGGTAATTTAGTTGTTTATTTCTCAAGTGGGATGCCTCAACGATTGAATGATGTTTGCTTTACAGTTCACTCAAACTTCTAATCTCAAATTATAACATTTTAATTACATGATTGAATGATGTTTTGCTTTACAGATCATTCAAACTTCTAATTGTTAGGATGCTGGCATGCAAACCCGATAAGATAAAAGATAAGAGACCGGATAAAATGAGAAATGGAATACACAAGAATTTACGTGGTTCACCCAATTGGGCTACGTCCACAAACAAGTATAGAAGGATTTTACTAAGTAAT
>NW_011499850.1:1218777-1230263 GCF_000495115.2 Populus euphratica | reverse complement strand
GTGGGATTACTCTCTCTTCACTCTCTTCTTCTTCTCTCTATTTTGGTGTGCATATAGGCTTGAATGCATTGCCTATTTATAGGCAAGAGTGAGGGTATAATGGTCATAAATTTAGGAGGAATATATGCCTAACAACTCATCCTCCACTCATACTTCACCAATTACAACTCATCTCCCACTCAAATCCCATCAATTATGCCACCTAATTAAATGGCTTTACACTAATCTCAAATTATAACATTTTAATTACTCTAAAGCAGCTCACCGTAACAAAATTAAATTATAATGGCATTTTATCAAGTCTTTAATGGCATGTTTCTTTATTCTTATTACAATTGTTATAATAACTATGTATCTGTAATGACAGTTTACTCAAACGATCGGTATCGCTAACGAACAATTGCTACTAAAATCCCATTTGATAGTAGTGGTTGATTGAAAACATGCTATCAGAATCTACCCTAACATTGATTCTATTTGATTGATCAGGGAATTTGTATCTGAAGAGTGATGTGTATAGTTTTGGAGTTGTTTTGTTGGAGATGCTAACAGGCTTACGAGCATTTGATAAAAGCCGTCCGAGACAGCAAATAAATTTAGTGAACTGGGGTAGACCATTTCTATCAAATAGAAGAAAGGTGAGGGATTTGATGGACACCAGGTTGGAGGGAAAATACGCAGTAAAACAAGTTTTACAAATAGCTCCACTCGCTGCTAGATGTCTTCAGTCCGATCCCCGTTTCCGCCCGTCAATGAAAGAAGTTGCCGAGACCTTGGAACAGATTGATGCTCGATATAACAGCACTAAGGATGAACCAGAAGCCTTGTCGACATGATGGCTAGTTTCCTTTATGCGTTACTCTTTGCCTGTAATGAGCTGTAGTTCAACTCATATCAATGTCCTCCTTGACCGAGTTGGGAGTTTGATAATATTCAATTGAAAAGTTATTAAAATAATTTAATTTTAGATCTTTTTTATTTTTTATGTGAACCGTATCTTCAAAGAGAGAAGGTTATAACCTCTGCTTTGTAAAAATAAATAAATAAAGAGTTTAAGTAGAATTAGTGGAGGCACAACCAGAAAAGGAGAATAAGATTGGAAAAGGATAGGACTAACAAAGAGTTAAACTATCGACATTTGATTTTTAAGTAGTGAAATGGTTTTTTTACTTTTCAAAAAAACCTTGACATTTTTCTTTTCTTAAAAGCTTGTGATTATTTTAGACAAGGGGATTAAAGCATATTACATATTTCAAAAGTTGAGGTGATTCCAAGCAAGTGCGCCTCACTTACCTCGAATAAAGCATACACGCCTAGAAACATCCTGACGACAACCATAACATTAATTTAATCTTAATATCCAAGGCAATGCTTGAATAAAGACGTAATTATATATGTAGTCAATGGAAGAAGCCCTGAAAAAATCATGTCATTGCAGAAAACGTAGTCTCCACGTAAGTCTAAACAAACTCTGTTCTCTAGACCTTCTCTGTTTCTCTCTAATACTGCAGGTCATCACTGATTCTTGCGAAGACGGATGGGGATTCACTGGAATTGTCTTGCAGCTGATACTTTAAGTCAAACTTCCGTTGCTGCCCCAGTTCCAGACCTAGACTCGGACTTGGACTCGGACTCCCCTCGTGATTCCATCTTAAAACTGGTTAATGGTTAGTTTATCATCGTATATAGATTAATTCATGTTCTTCCTTTTGTGCTTCCTTAACTTAGTACTTGCACCTGGCCTTGTTCATTTTGTTCGTGTTTTGAGAGATATCTCATTTCACTCTTTCTTTTTTTCTTTACATATTAATTCATAGATTTAACACTGCCTCAGGATATGCAGAGTCCCTAACGCAACCTGAACCGCATAGATTAGGAATCAAAGAGAATAGGAAGATAAAATTTGCCAAAAGGGCTAGATAGACCTTAGCCACTCTGTTTATTATCAATCAAAATATAATCTGCCGAAATCTCCTCTATAAAAGAGGTCCACAATAGCTTAAATAAGTCAATCTTCGACCTCAGCCAGAAAGGAAAAAAGAATCCTAGACATATAGGAAAATTAAAAGTCAAAATAAAAAATTAATTAGGAAAAAAACACAAACTAAAAAAAAAAAAAGCATCTTCAAGGCCTAATTTGAAGGTCTTCCTGACCTTGGCTGATTATAGCAAGCCGACTCACACTAGAATAGAGCATGTGGAATCTCCTGAAAAAATTTGAGGATAATGATCAAAAGTTATGCTCATTTCCATCAAATAGGTTGTTTAGTGCTACTTAGATCTCGTCTTGAACTTGAACTTGTTCGTCTCATCCATAAATGTGTTTGTTAAGCTTTAATTGTAATAGATTCTGACTGTTGAGATCCTCCTGCATCAGTCCCCTACCCAATTGAATGCTGGGATTCATATATAATTCTATGCCAATAAGTTTTTGAATAATCTAAGTCTAAGAGCAAGTCCATTTTTATCTCTGCACAAGGCCTCAAATCCTATCTCATAGAATTTGCACTTGTAATCAGTTGATGCATCTCCTGTGGATTCCGCTGAATACAGCTGCTGTTTCACAATGGTAACTGCCTGTATTTCAACATGGATGTCTAATGCACCTATTTCGGGTGACAACAACGTAATACTTGGTGCATTAGACAATTCAAAGTTGAGAGATTTCACATATGAAGAGTTGAGGGCGGCGACCTTCAACTTTAGTATGAATCTGCTGATTGGAAGGGGAGGTTTTGGCAATGTCTACAAGGGTTGGCTCAAGGAGCAGAGGCCACCTAAGGGTGCTAGGAACCGACTAATTGCTGTCAAAAGATTTTCTGGAGACACCCAGCAAGGATATCTAGAATTTACGGTTTGTTTGTTTTTATTGACCTTATAATTCACTCTTCAATTATATACGAATCCATTAACTAGTATGATGTCCGGCAGAATGATTGATTTTCCCTGTATAAACTGAATCTATGCAGTAAATTTCCCTTGAAGTGCTTACGGTAGTCAGGTAACAAACCGTTTGTGCTCTTACTTGCCATCATTTATTGGTACAGACAGAGATCAGTTTCCTGGAAATGGTGTCTCATCCGAACATTGTGAAGCTTTTGGGTTTTTGTCGTGCAAATGAAGAGAAGATCCTTGTCTATGAATACATGCAAAAACGCAGCTTAGACTACCATTTATTTTCCAGTAAGGAAAAAAATCTTATTATTCTCAATTTGGAGTTGTATACCACAATATCAATCTCAACATTGTACAACCTTATTTTTGTTCCTAACACACATGTTTTTCTTGTTACAGAGAAACCAGAACGAGTACTTTCATGGGAAATTAGGCTTAAAATCGCGATAGAAATTGCTGAAGGACTGTCTTACTTGCACTCATTAGAGCATCCAGTAATTCTCAAAGATATAAAGCCCTCAAATATACTACTTGATAAGGTACATTCTGTATGATTTTTCAGATAGTATGCAGTAACATATAGAAAGGTCACCCAGTTCAGACACTCTTGATGTATCTTTTCAGTGAGATTACTTCTACTGACCATGTTTGCATAACAAAATTTTACATTTCTGCTAGTGCTTCTGTTTGCTTGCCAGTGTCAACATCACTGCATATTCACCTGATTGTTTCTCTGTGTACATTTATCATATCTCCCTGCATCTATTTTCTGCTATTGTCTTGCTTTTGTTTTCCTCCTTTACCTAGTGTTCATGGTTGAGTCATTTATTTCCACTGATGCTTCATGACTTTTCTATCAATTTTGGCAATCTGAAGAACTGTTAATGCTGTAAGCATCAATTTATTGGTACAATTATTCATGACTCAGCAATTGAAAAGAAACTGTTGGATTATCTTTCCAAAATGGAAATATACGCTACCTAACCCCAACGTTTCTTTAGTCCTATACTGCAAAGATATCAGACTTTGGACTGGCAATCACAGCACCTGCACCCTCGAGAGATCATGATGAATATATACAAGACAGTAGAATTGCTGGCACATAAGGTTATATGGATCCTCTTTATGTTTTATATGGTAATTTCTTGTACCTTGTATACTTGTAAGATTTTGTTTTTTTTTTTTTAGATAAAAAGCAACAACAGGGCAAAAGCACCGAACAAAATTCAGTAATCAGTACATTTATACGAAGAGAATACAGAACAAAAAAGGCATTAACAATGAAACTGTCAATTAATGCATAGACTTTAATTAACGATATTTTTATGGTTGGATTTTGTTCTGGGCAAAGCTCCTGTAGTTGCCAATTTGTTTCGATGTTCTTAACTTGTTAATTATTAACTTCTGCTAACTGCTAAGCTTTGTCATGACATTGATTTTATCGAATTGGTTTGGTTAGGGAAGTTGTGTGTGAAGAGCGATGTGTATGGCTTTGGTGTTGTTTTGGTTGAGCTGCTAACTGGTTCAAGATCAACAAAAATTGTGGTTAATGCTTCCATAGAGGAATGGGCCGAGACATATCTAAATAATAGATTCAGGTTGAGAGGCATAATGGACTCCAGATTGGAGGGGAAGTATGTTACTGGGCAGGCTTCAGAAATAGCAATGCTTGCTCTGAGATGCCTCGTTCGTAACCCCAAATTCCGCCCATCAATGAAAGAAGTTGCCGAGACACTAGAGAATATCAAAACTCGTGCTTATAACCAGAAACATCTTGTCATGGTATGTATCGCGTACCTGCTTGGGCTTCCCTATTTGATATTTTTTAAAACATTACATGTACAAATACGAACTTTCAAATAAAAATGATAGCCAGCATTATTTTCCGATTTTAATTTCACTTTCTATGGATCTTAATTTGAAGTGTGGGAAGTGCCATAAAGCTGGACACTACACCAGGTCTTGTGACAAGATCAGTCATGTTGGAGGGAATTCAAAGCTTCCAAATGCAAGTGAAGCAATAACAGAGAAGAGGACTTCTTCCACACAATCAACCGTCCAACAAGACAGCGAAAGGAGTGAGGCCAGTGGTGTTGCAACAAAGACACCTCGAACAACTCCCAGTAATGATGTGCTTCGAAAAATAACTTGAATTTGATCGATTCTATTCATTTGATTACTTCAAATTAACTTTGTGTGACCATTGGTCTTATTGGAGGCAATTCAAACCTACTAGATGCAAGTAATGCAACGAGCAATGAGAAGACTTCAGCAATTCAATCACCTCATCCCCAGCAAGGAAGCAACAGGGACGAGGCAGATCGCGTTGGTACCAGCAAACCTAGGAACAATCATCTTATAAGAAAAACAACTGCCGGTAAGTAGTGCTATGTTTTGAAAGATAACTTCCCTTGAATTGTATTTAAGTAGTTTTATTTGACATCATGTAAAAATGGTCAGTCGGAGGTAATTCGAAGGTACTTGAATCAAGAAATACAACAAAAAAGGAGAAGACGACTTCTTTTAGATTGACTGTCCAACAAGGTAATACAAGAAAGGAGGCAAATGGTGTCGCTACCAGCCCATCTTGTAACAATGGTCCTAAAACCAAAATTCCCAGTAAGTTCTCTATTTTGAAAAGTAAAAACTGCAATTAAATCTCCTCAACTTAATAGTTTAAACTGAGATCTCTGTAACAATGATCTTGATCGATGGAGGCAATTCAAAGCTACTAAATGCAACTGATGCTATGAAAAAGGAGAAGATTTCTACAACCAAATCAATTGTCAAAGAAGATAAAAAGAGAAATGAGTCAAACGGGGTTGGTACTAGCACACCTCGTAGCAAAGGTCCTGGAAAAACAACTAAAAGTAAGTGGAATATATTGAAAATTAACTGCAATGGAATTGTATTCTCAGTATTTTTTTTTAATGCAATAACTTTGTGGTTCTTGAAGAGTAATAATATATAAACTATTTTTTTAAAATTTTTAAATTTTAAATTTTAAATTAAAATAATTTTATGATATGATATTAGACATTAATAATGAAGAGGGTTATAACTTTGAAAATCTTACAAATTTTATTTTTTAATAAAATTAAACAATCATGATGAATTTATCGTAGAAAGTAATATGTAATCATTTTTAGTATCTCAAAATTTCAACGAGAAATTCTCTTATGTGCCTAAGATGCTCATAGCTTTAATTAAGGTGATTTTGGTTATAAAATGGGAATTGTGTGATATTTTCTCCAACGAGCAGCGGTTTTTGTAAAATTTTAAATGTTTTGATGTCACAATTTGAATCCCAGGGCTGTGACCAGTAACGTAGGAATAATGTTGAAAGGATACTTCACTTACGCTAAGCCTCAAAGCAGACATATTAAAAGAATAAATTATTCAAAAATACATAACATTTTATAATTTTCAGAAATATTATGTTATTCAAAACTGATGAACCTAAAAGATAGTTCAAAACTCTTTATCAGTAATTAAAACAAAAATAATAATTCATAATACTCATTACATTAGCAAAATCCAAACTTAATTAAAACAGAGTAATAGTGGAGCGTCTAAGATATCGAATCAAAACTAAAAGGAAAGCCTCACAAAATAAGCAAGGCATACCAACCAAAACTGAAGAAGCAGGAACACTCAACAAAATCCACCTGCTAACAGAAACTAAGAACCTGAAATAATATTAAAAATGAAGGGTGAGTTCAACCAAGTCAGTGAGGAAATAATATTTAATATACATTTTATATATTTTAGATATTAATAGTTTACAAGATGATTTATATTGATATACATATACATATAGATACTAATCATATTATTATAACGTAGTGGAATACATGTCAAAGATCAGATGACATCCAAAGATGACCAGATGACACCCGAAGGTGACCACTGTGAGATGATCAGTCACTACAGGCTGATGTCTCTCTCATCAGTTAGGTATACAGAATACTATGTCCACATAGGCTAACTACTCTCCATTAGCATGGAGTTACTGACAAGTCCTATATCAAGGCATAATAGATATTCAAAGAATCATCAACGAAATGTATATCATATCGAATAGAATTTAGTTTGACAGATTGCGAGTACAAATTCAAGATTAGATGAATACTTGGAAAATAAAGCAATATATATAAATATTCAAGAGATTAACAAATTGTACTCATCATATAATCAACATATATATTTATTTATATTATATTCATATTAAAGATTATCCCACTTTCCCGGAAGAATATAGAATTAAAAGGAATGTTAGATGACAGACCCGAAAATCCTATTGAGGATCATTAGGAGAACCTACAACAATATATGAAATATACTCAACAACAACTCAAACAAAAGATCCCAATGTATAAAATGAAACCAGGTTTAGTCTCCTAAGTTTATGGACTAAAACGACAATTTTTCAAAGTAGGGACCAAAACATAATTTTACCAAAATTGGAGGACCAATCTAGAATTACATAACCATACTGAATTTTCACTCATAAACCATCCTAAATTCTGTCTAGAATGAACCAGGGACTGAATTGAAATTTTCATAAAGTTCAGGGACTAAAATGTAAATTCCCAAAATTAAGGGACCAAAATGAAAATATTTCATATCAATTATCAAACTGAAATTCATCATCCTAAATCTCAAAATTACATTGTCTAGAATCTCAAAATACATTTAGGGCTCAAATTAAAAATTTTTCAAAGTTTAGGGACTAAATTATAATTTTCATAAATCAACGACCAAAATAAAATTTGGTCATCTTCAACCTCAAGACCATTCTATCCAGATTTTACAGCAAGGTAAAATTAAATTTCTTAACCCATAAAAATTAATTTAAACCAATCAACTCATAAATCATTATTTTCAACAACATACTAATTAATCACCTAACATCAAATCCTTAATAATCATAAATCAATCTTAATAATATAAACTTCCAATCCTTATAAACCCTAATCTCTTTTGTTTTGTTTTTAATCATTCCATAAACAAACTATAATCAAAAGTAATATGAAAGAGAATCACTTATTTGCTACTTCCATCTTTCTTGAACCAAAAACTCAAAATCAAAAATTAAACTCTTTGGTTTGAGGAGGGGAGGGTCACGGCGGTTATAAGAATTAGAAGAGAGGAAAAAAATTCTTTTATAACTCTTCCTTAAATACCTAAGTTAATTTAAGTTGGATTTGAACTGATTTGGGCTTAGGTTTGGGCTAGCAGTTTGGGCGTGGTATTTTAGAAAATTTATTTCAATTTATCTTTAATATTATTATTTTAAATTGGCGTCTTTTCTTGCGATATTTTTCAGTTTTAGGCAAGTCGAAGCTACCCAATGCGAGTAACGTAGCAGGGAAAGTGAAATCTTCTGTCCAACAAGTAAACAAAAGGAACGTGCCAGCCGATGGTGTTATCTGCATAAAATAAACCCAAAGAAGAACGTATATCACAATGGTAAGCCATTGTTGTCTTCTGCTAGCTTGCCGCGACTGATTCTTCTTCGGCTCTTGTTGTTGTCATCTTTTGCCTTGTTTATTTTTATTTTTATATTTTAAAAGTATTTTAAAAAATATTATTTTTTATTTTTTATTTTGAATTAATATTTTTTCAATATTTTCAGATTATTTTTATATACAGATATCAAAAATAACTTTTTTAAAAATAAAATTTATTATTTTGATATATTTATAAAATATTTTGAAAAACATTCCTAACAATATTTTCATATTTTCAGACAGGCTTTTCATGCAATGTGCCTATTCTGATTAGCATTGTGTTGTTTAACTTACTTTCCAATTAACATGATGGTTAAAAGAGTTTCAAATGATTTTCTCTGAGGATTTACTCCTAGTAATGATGCATTGTTAAATGATAATGATGAGTTCATATTATCTTGAACAGTGTCCAAACGAAAAGCAAGTGGACTGTGCGTTTCACAAAGCTTGAAATTAGATGATGCAAAATCTCGACATCATGCTGGCCGGGATGACCTCTCTTAATTTTTCTTCATCTAGTTAGTCTGTTTTTTAAAAAAAAACAGTCATATATAAGTCTATCTTCATTCCCAATGGGACAGCCCAACCATTAAAACTTGTATTATTAGTCTACTTGAAAAAAAAAAAACTAATTACAATCATTTAAATAAGTTTAAAATCGAACTTACAAGGAAGTGAAATCAGAATTTGTAAACAGAAATAAAATATGAAATTAAGGTTAAAAATCTAAGATCAAAGAGGAAAATAATGAAATTAAATTAAGCAGAGTCTTTTTGAAATGACTTCTTGATGCGAGAAAAAAAAAAAACTAATTACAATCATTTAAATAAGTTTAAAATCGAACTTACAAGGAAGTGAAATCAGAATTTCTAAACAGAAATAAAATATGAAATTAAGGTTAAAAATCTAAGATCAAAGAGGAAAATAATGAAAGTAAATTAATTAAGCAGTCTTTTTGAAATGACTTCTTGATGCGAGCCTGCGAGCCCGAATCTCTCGGCAAAATTTAAGTGCAGTTCAATGATTGTATTGAAAGTGATCTCTATGTAGAGCTTGGACCTAGCCCCCTAAGATCCACTGTTCAGAACCCCTAGATGACACATTTAACTGGCTTTAAATTTGTTCTCGAAATCAGATGCTTCGTTTTCTCTGGGTACTATTGCCTCTGTTAACAGATGGTTCTGTATGGCAACCACAAGTTCTTCAGCATAGTTATATCTCTAGCAAGTGGTGTATTTGCAGCTATGCAGGGAAACAAGGTCACCAAGGACAGAGAATTCCCTGTTTCACCAGATGAAGAGGAACCTTGAGAGCATCAGGTTTCTTACCGAAAGATGCATCAGCCTTCAAATTGCTTATGTCTATCAAGCATTTGTCTTTCTCTGGATCAATTAGGAGCTTGTACTTGCGTCCTTGTATTCCCCTGCTATCCACTGCATTTCTTTTTCTATTTCTTTTTTTTTATCAAAATGCAAATCCAGAGGTAAGATAAACGCTCTTAGTTATTAGCAAGAAAAGGAAGAAAGCTAGGCCTAATTTTCGTTCAATGTGCTGAGGGCCTTTTACTTGTTGAGGTCTGATATTGCTTGGAGCAAGTTCAGAATAGGGCAACAAATGGAACACCATGCAGGATTCTATAATGTTTTGTATTAAAGAGTAGAAAAAGGTAATAAAGTACTTAAAGGCTTAAAGAGAAAGCATGATTAAATGAGAAGTATAATAAAAATTAACTAAAAAAATGATAAATATAAATAGAAAATGAAAAAAAAAACAAAAAAGAAGAGATCTGAACATTTTAAGAGAGAACCCGCATGAGTGAAGTGAGAAAGAAGAAGAAGAAGAGAAAAAAGAGAAATTAGAAGAGAAATAGAAAAGAGTTAAACAAAATAAGTTTAAAAGTAAGATTGTGTAAATATGTGTTAATTAAGTTTTAATTTTAGTTTTGATAAATGTTAGTATTTTGAAAATTTATGTTTGGGTTTAATTGATGAATTAAATTAAATGTTATAGAGTTAATTGTTGTGGGTAATTAATTATTTACTTGATTATGAAAGATTGTGATGATTTTAAGTTATAAATTGTGTAAATGGTGAATTTTGAGTTAGAAATTTAGAAAGAACAGTAGGTTTCTGTTGAAATTCTGGGTTGGAGGTTGAAGATGATGAAAATTCAATTTGGTCCCTCAATTTTGAAAAATTACATTTTAGTCCCCACAATTTGGAAATTACATATTGATCCCTGGAGCATATTCTGAGATTCTTAACAGAATAACATGTGAATTATGGGCAAAATTACTGTATAGTTATGAAATTTTAACACTTTTAATTTAGTTCTTCAATTTGACAAAAATTACCATTCGACCCTAAAATTTTGGTAAAATTCAGAATGGTCCCTGGAGTATAATGAGATATTATGGACACAATTGAGGATTAATTATGGTCATAATTTCAGCATGTTCATGGATTCATGATAAATTTTAGTTTGGTCCTCCATTTGACAAAAAATATAATTTGACCCTAAAAATTTTTGGAAAATTTCCATAATGGTCCCTGGAGCATAATTAGAGAGTCTGGACAGAAATGAGGATGAATTATGAACATAATTTCACTATAGTCATGAATTTAGGATATGTTTAGTTTGGTCCTCCAATTAGATGAAAATTACAATTTGACTCTAAAAATATGATAAATTTCATATTAGTCCCTAGCTGTGATGTTATCTTTTTCAGATTGGTTTGATGAATAATTTAGGTTTATTTAGTAAATTATTATGAATTTTTTTTTATTATTATGGATTAGATTTCGGGAGAACCGTTAATTTTTTGGTTTTTAGAAAAATAACTAGTTTAGTCTAAAAACATATAGGATTACAAAATATACCCTTAGTTAAGTGTATTAAATAGATTATATGTTCTTTCGAATCATTCTTGAATATGTCTCCTTTGTATTCAGATAATCCTGATATTCTACCGGCAGGATGTCAGTAGGATTTCCTTCGGTATCTGCTTTTGATTTCTATTTGCTTTAGAGTCAGGTCAGTGGATAATTTTTCATATGCATGAGAAATATTATAAATATT
>NW_011499850.1:1215947-1218763 GCF_000495115.2 Populus euphratica | reverse complement strand
TGACTATTATCCTTGTTATGATAAGCATGATCATTTGTTGAATCTGAATTTTTAATATAAATCAGTAGATACTTTGAATTGAATTTTGAATTGATAGCTCCTCATTTGATTGATGTCATGAATTGAGCCTTGAGATATGAATATGTCTATTTGATTATGATTATGAACCTATGATATGTCAGTCAGAATACTCATGCTAATAGGGTAGTGTTAGTCTTTGTGCACATCGTATCTAAACCCTAGTTGGTCAGGAAAGTCACCAACCTATGTGGACTAATCATCCCACAATACGGAGCCTCATGCTCATTGCATTTTAATTTTCTGACAAGTCTTATGACACGACCAAAAGATTGATGTCTTCTCCCAAGTGTAGGAGTGTCGAAGTAATAAATAACCCGACAAGACCGGGGTCGAACCACAGGGAGGTTAATTGTACAAATTATAAACACAACAATAATAAAATAGTAGCAATAATAATACTAATAATACTACTACTACTACTACTAGTAATAGTACTAGTAGTCCTAATAATAATAGTAGTAGTAATAGTAGTAGTAATAAATAAATAAAAAGAAAAAGAAAAGGAAGAAGATAATGATGAACTTTGAGATGAAATATTAATGTAAGGATTAAACAATGATAATAACAAATGTCAAGGTTAGAGGTTCCACTAATGGTATATCAAACAAGTATAGTATAAACTCTTATTATTCAAATGGAAACCACACACAAAGAAGGTTCCAACAGATTATATATTGTTATCATGATTACATTAGTCATCTCCCTAAGATCCACTGTTCAGAACCCCTAGATGACACATTTAACTGGCTTTAAATTTGTTCTCGAAATCAGATGCTTCGTTTTCTCTGGGTACTATTGCCTCTGTTAACAGATGGTTCTGTATGGCAACCACAAGTTTTTCAGCATAGTTATATCTCTAGCAAGTGGTGTATTTGCAGCTATGCAGGGAAACAAGGTCACCGAGGACAGAGAATTCCCTGTTTCACCAGATGAAGAGGAACCTTGAGAGCATCAGGTTTCTTACCGAAAGATGCATCAGCCTTCAAATTGCTTATGTCTATCAAGCATTTGTCTTTCTCTGGATCAATTAGGAGCTTGTACTTGTGTCCTTGTATTATTAGGAAGAAATAACTCTGAATTAACTTGATTTGTGCCTCTCAGTGGCGTTATACGCCACACAATGTCTATCAAGCATAGTTATATCTTCTTCTTTTTTTATCAAAATGCAAATCCAGAGGTAAGATAAACGCTCTTAGTTATTAGCAAGAAAAGGATGAAAGCTAGGCCTAATTTTCGTTCAATGTGCTGAAGGCCTTTTACTTGTTGAGGTCTGATATTGCTCGGAGCAAGTTTAGAATAGGGCAACAAGCGGACCACCATGCAGGATTCCAAGTTCATAATCTAGCAGTTTTCTTAGAATTGACTGCTGGGTCTAATTATGCTGCTGTTTGATTAAATAGATTGCTCCATTTGATACGTACTGATTCAAATCAAATAGTGGGTCTAATTCGGTTCTCAACGATTTTTTTTAGAACATATTAAAATGAAAATAAAAGTAAAAAAAAAAAACTAATTCTACACTGAGGATTACTACTGTGCATCGATGATCTTGTCGCCTACAGTTGCAAGGGAAGCATTGAGTTTCAGGGGTAAAATGGTATTTCCATTTATTTCACTCATCTCTTCTATTTCTAATTTCTAACCAAATATCCACCGTATGTTATTATGACGTAATTAAAGTGGGAAGGTTGATTTGACCCGTATCTAAATACATGATTTGATTTCAAAGTAAATCAGAAGGTTTTGTTTTTTCCTATTCAACTCGTGTTTTAAAATATTTTTTTGTATAAAACTAATTTAAAATTAAATTAAATTAAAAAATAACGAACAATAGCACAAAGGCAGTGGTAAACATGCTCGTAGTCCAGTCCAGAGCTGCTGGTGCTGGTGGGGTGGGCCTTTTCTGCTCAATTAAAGCTGGCGACTAGCCAATTTTGGTTGTTGGGACCTTACTTGGATATTTTTATTCTCCTCCGTGTTTGGTTCTACTGTGTATTGCGGCGGTGTAATTCTTTAATGTGTTAGTTCAACTCAAATTAATGCCCTTCCTGTCCGAGTTCAACTCTTTACCCGCCTCCCATTTTTTACCCTTCTAGAAAAGCGAAGGGAAAAATTAAGGGAAAGAAATGAGCCACGTCACTGACAGAGAAGCAAGCAAGCATCGAGGAGCTCACAGCCCCCTTTGTTTCTATCGTCAAATGATTTTTATTATAAAGTCGAGATTAAGAGATTTATTATAATTAATATTTTTTTAATATATACACATATGTTGATATTAACATAAAGCGTGTGTGTATATTATTTTATGATTTAATAATTTGATATAAAAACACACCCTTCAAATATATATATATATATATATATATATATATATTAGTTCATTTATTTTTTATTTATATTATTAAAATTATGTAGATTCATCGGCTTCGGTCATGTCAAATACAGGAGTCGGATTTTTACTTCTTCTCTAAAAATGCTTGTATAGCCTTGACTTTTCTCCACCCAGCCAGCATTCATCTATTATGTATCATTTAAAACTTGTAATTTATGGGTGGGAACCCGGAAAATATCTTTCATTTTTTTCATCTAAGTAATTGTTTCTGTCGTCTGATGATTTTTATTGTAAAGTCGAGATTAATAATCTAACATCAAAATTGGAGCTAGTCGAAAATATAAAAGTTGTAGGCAGTTGTCTCAGCTTTCTTGTGTAAAAACTTCAGCTCATTTGAACTTTT
>NW_011499850.1:1197989-1215667 GCF_000495115.2 Populus euphratica | reverse complement strand
TAATTTTGGTCATCTCTTTGCCCTTGCAATTTAAGTTCTTAAAGTCATCAATCAATCCTTTTATTTATGTGATAGGCCTACATTTAAAATAAACATTTACCACAAATTAAAGGTATCTTATATTATTAGATATATTATTATAAAATATGTTTTAGTTAGGGAGTTATTGATACTTCAAGTGCAAAATGATTATATAAAACCATGATAAAAATACACTTTTAAGTACTAATCATCTTACCATATGATCTTCTTGTTATGGTCAATTTGAGAAACATTTCTATAAGAACCTAAAATCATACTTGTATATATATTTCTTATTGTAGTATTATCTCGTGTGTGTATTTTGAATGTTATCTACTCATTGAGTTGTTGAAGTCATACTCTCATTATTTATTTTTTTCAGACTTATAACTTGATAGCATGTCATTTTTGTTGAACCTTCTGAACTTGCTTTTTTGGTTGTAAACTATACATTTTTCTTTATATTCAGTTAGTACTCCAAAACTATGAATTTATATGAACTATTGTATTAAGACAATTTAATTATATTATAAAGTTAGTTTTGTTATAAATAATGCGTTGAACTCTGATTGAATCAGGAGAAATTTATATGTAAATTTGGGTTTACATAGATATGGAATCTTAAAAGGAAACTTTATCCATGTATCATTTATGAATCCGGGATTCGGGTCGTGACAATTTCAAGTTCACAGTCAAGTAATTTTCTTAGAATTGACCGCTGTATCTAATTACGTTGCTGTTTGATTAAATAGATTGCTACATTTGGTATGTACTGATTCAAATCAAATAGCGGGTCTAATTCGGTTCTAAACTATTTTTTTTAGAACATGTTAAAATGAAAAAAAAAAATCTATACTGAGAATTACTACTGTGCATCGATGATCTTGACGCCTACAGTTGCAAGGGAAACATTGAGTTTCAGGGGTAAAATGATATTTTATTTATTTGACTCATTTCTTCTATTTCTAATTTCTAACCAAATGTCTATTATATGTTATTATGTTATTATGACGTGATTAAAACCGTTTTTGATTAGGAGTGGGAAGGTTGATTTGACCCGTATCTAAATACATGATTTGATTTAAAATTAAATCACAGGGTTTTGTTTTTTTTATTCAACTCGTGTTTTAAAATATTTTTTTGTATAAAACTAAATTAAAAAATAACGAACAATAGAACAAAGGCAGTGGTAAACATGCTCTTAGTACAGTCCAGAGCTGCTGGTGCTGGTGGGTTGGGCCTTTTCTGCTCAATTAAAGCTGACGACTAGCCAATTTTGGTTGTTGGGACCTTACCTAGATATTTTTATTCTCCTTCTCGTTGGGTTCTGCTGTGTATTGCGGCGGTGTAATTCTTTAATGTGTTTCTTCAACACAAATTAATGTCCTTCCTGTCCGAGTTCAACTCTTTACCCGCCTCCCCTTTTTTTTCCCTTCTGGAAAAGCGAAGAGAAAAAGGAAGGGAAAGAAATGAGCCACGTCGCTGACAGAGAAGCAAGCAAGCACCGAGGAGCTCACAGCCCACTTTGTTTCTATCGTTTGAAGATTTTTATTGTAAAGTCGAGATTAATAATTAATAATATTTATTTTTTATTTTTATTTTTTAATATTAAATTTTTATTAAAATCCCCCAAGGATGGGATTCTAGAATTATTTTTCATCTCATAAATTATTTTAGAAAATCATCTTGAAATAAAACTTTTAAAACTCTGATGTGGAATGATTTTCATTGTAAAATTGTTTATGAATGTCAAAATTACTGATTAATAATATGTTAAACATTAAATTTAAAATGCAGCAACATAAAGAAAGATAAACAAGGGAATAACAGGAATTAAACAAATAAACACAAGGAAATAAAACTAGATGATATGATACAAGAAGAGAAAATAAAAGTGATGGATGAAATAAAAATCAGCTGGACAAGAGTGAATAAAAAATAAAAAATAATGATTAATGACAAAAAAATTTGTTTTTCCCCTCTCTAAGGCCTATGAGGAAAGAGGCGAATGGGAACTCCCTTTTCAGGTATTGGCATCGGATTAAACACTATCTTCTCTTCTGCAACAAATTTATCAAACTTGAACCTTTTCACCAGATTGTGAATGAAAACAAGCATTTCTATTCGAGCAAACTGATGTCCAGGGCACATCATGGGTCCTCCACCAAATGGAACAAATGTGTAAGGAGCTGGTCCGGTCCCCTCAAATCTGGAAGGATCGAATTTTTCAGGTTCTGGGAAGTAATCTGGATTTCTATGCATCGTGTTTGGATTCCAACACACCTGCTTGCATGCCCACAAAGAAAAATTGGGATGAATGATGGTGAGTGTCGAAAGTCGGCTTCATCAGCATACTTGTCAGCGTAATAATGCGCCTCTGACTTTGACAGTCAAATTTTGATGGTGCTAGATCCTAGAGCCAATCAATGTCCAATAATTATAGTATAGAGTCTTACTGCATCAACTAACAACGTTATCTTTTAAAAATCTCAATGTTCTTGCATGCTTCTTCAAAATCAAAACTATCAAATTAAAGAACAAGCCTTTAAGGAAAAAAAAATCAATTAATTATGTTGCAGAATTGACAAGTCAATAACAACAACAACACATTTAAACTCAATCCAGAGCATGATGAACCTTGAGTTGATTAATGATTTTTGTATAAATATTATTCCAACTAGATATATTAATTATTAGATATTATTTCTTACAATCTAAATTAATTTGACTACAAATCCTTACAAGTTTGAGCTGAGCTAGCAATAGACTACTTGTTGTTACTTAAGATGGTATTCTTTAATGTTGTATCTAGGAATATCATAACTTCTTATCATATGTAATGTAATTTTAATAAGGTCTTTTAATATTAAAATGTATGTGTTAACTTAAATCCTCTAGTTTTGTTGAATATTAATGTATAATCTTACTTTTTATACTATAAATAGGAATGTATAGGATTTAATTTACTAATTTTATACCTTGTTTATGTTAATTTTTATAAGCTAAATGTGTGATAATTGTTATGCGGAATGTGAAATGAGATGTCAAAAATAATGATGTTAGATCTTAACTTAAATTGTGATTTGTATGCATGATTAATGACGTCGACACTTGAAAATGTTAGAATTTAAAGGAAATTTTGTTGAAATTTCAATAGAGAAATCATATAAAAAAATCTTTGATTTTATGTTTACATATAACCTTGAATATGTTAAATAATATTTTAAATGTTGAGGATGTTACAACAACCCTAAAGTTGGTCATTCATCATATGGAAAAACCCTAAGATGAGAACAAAGGGGTAGTATAATACTTGCAAAAAAAAAAACAAGACCAAGAAAATTAATTAGGCCTTTTGGGTTATTACATTTACTATTTGTTTATGAATGACCTTGATTTTCTATCTCTGTGGACTTCATAGAGGGCCTTCATATCTCAAACATGTATTTTGTTATCCTACTATGATGGATATGTTGTCCAAATATAAACATTTTATAGCCATAGTTCATCTTTACATAACAATTCAAATAGCATATTTATACAACAATTCAATTCAAGTAGCACAAGTATTTACACATTATATTTTTAAGTTCATGGACTACTAGGAAATATTATCACAAATAAGGATACTATTACAAGCAAATTTTGGTGAGAGCTGTTCACATTTCAAGGGGTTAAGCTGTATTTATTTACTACTTATCACTCATAGATAGACGATCAAACCAAAATCATTAATAAAACTTCATAGGGTAGCTACGATATTTTGTAGTGGACAATCCTAAAAGTGAATCTCAGTGGCTACTTATAGTCAAATATATAATAGTATCACACCAAAATCTACACTTCCCTATAAACTACTCCTTTTAAGTCCTATATGGTTACTTTCTACCATATCTAATTCGCTAAGTAGCAGGAATTACACAAAATAAAATGATGGAAAAACATATCAAGAATCTCATAAAGATATTACAAACGATTAAAAGTAATTTAACAAGGCACAGGAACAACAAGATAGATAAACATGTTGATTCAAGACACAGTAGCAGAACACAAATCGTTGGTTATGATTTCTCGATCTTGTCAATTTGTTGACATTTGTTTTTCCCTTTGCTTGAAAGTGCAGATAACGCGGGGAGAGGAATCTGGTTCCCTAAGGCCTGTGAGGAAAGAGGCGAATGGGAACTCCCTTTTCAGGTATTGGCATCGGATTAAACACTATCTTCTCTTCTGCAACAAATTTATCAAACTTGAACCTTTTCACCAGATTGTGAATGAAAACAAGCATTTCTATTCGAGCAAACTGATGTCCAGGGCACATCATGGGTCCTCCACCAAATGGAACAAATGTGTAAGGAGCTGGTCCGTTCCCTTCAAATCTGGAAGGATCGAATCTTTCGGGTTCTGGGAAGTATTCTGGATTTCTATGCGTCGAGTTTGCATTCCAATACACCTGCATGCATGCCCACAAAGAAAAATTGTGATGAATGATTGTGACTGTCGAATGTCGGCATCATCAGCAGACTTGTCAGCGTAATAATGAGCCTCTGACTCTGACTGTCAAACTTTGTAGTGGCTAGTTCTGACGGTCAAATTTTGATGTTGCTAGATCCTTGGACCAATCAATACCCAATAATTATAGTATAGAGTCTTCCAGCATCAACTAACTACATTATCTTTTAAAAAACTAACGACCCATTCTTAATTTTAAATTCGTTTTTGAGTTTTTGTTGATGATAAACTTGGAAAACGATAAGGCATGGAGAAAAGGAAAGAGAACACACAAACAATAGTTAGAAAGAAACTTACCTTCCAACCCTTCGGAATTAAGAAACAATTGAAATCGAAGTCGTGGATGGCTTCTCTAACATTAGGAAAGGTTGGACAAAGTCTCAACACTTCACGAATTACTTTCCTAGAATATTTCATCTTTTGAATGTCATTCCAGTTTAACAACTCGTCGCCAGGAGCTTTGGTTTCAGATATCTCCATTTGCTCTATTGACAAGAGAAAGAAAAAACAGTCAAACGCTATTTTGCTCACCATTATACATCAATCAATGAAAGCCCATCAATATTTAATCAAAAGGACTCTACTGTGAGGGGGGGGGGGAATCATATTATTTTAAAAAATTAAATTGTTAGATGATCAAATAAGATCTCAACATAGAATATTAAGCTAAGAGAAACTTGATGGATGATTTTATATTATTATTTTCACCTACTAATACAATTATAAACAAAATTATATGTAACTCAATTGTTGGTTAGAGATTTCTATATAAAGATATTTGTACGGTAGAGTATGGAGTTATGAACAACACGTACCTTTGTAAACTCCCTCATAAATATGAGGTAACTCAGCAAGATACTTGACAATGAATGCACAAGCCGCACTGGTGCTCTCATGTGCACTGGCTAATAGTGCAAGAATTGTGTCAGCAATGCTTAGCTCACTCATAAATGCTCCCTTGTCATCGCATGCCAACAGCATGTGTGACAATATATCTTGCTTGCGTGCTGCCTTTCCCTCTGCTAGATCTTTTTTTCTTTGCTTAATAATCGCAAAAAGCTCTGTTCTAATAAAGTTTGAGGCCGTGATGGCACGGTTGAGTGGAGTTCCAGGTAAATCAATAGGGATAGAAAAAATACCGGAAACTACAAGGTTAAATGGGCTAGCAAGTTTTGCAATGTGGTCGGGGTCTTCAATGCTAAGAAACAAGCGACAAGCTAACCCAAATGTAAGGCTCTTTGCCAAAGGGAACACAACCACTTCTTTATTTTCCCATTCTGATTCAAAGTGTCTTCCGGCAACCGTATCGAAGATACCAACGTATCTCTTCAAGGCTTCAGGTCTCAAAAATTCAGGGAGCAAAGTGCGCAGTCGATCAACTTGTTCAATGGGTGACCTCTGAGCTGAAGAGGGAAATATTTTGCACACGAAGTCAGGATACCAGGCTTTAAGAACCTTGTTCTCTTTGGAAAACATGAACTTGTTACCTGAAGCACCACATAAGACTACTGCAGTTTGACAGAAAAGATTTGTTTTGAATACTTGTGATTCATATTTATCTATACGGTCAAGGAAAAACTTTTGAGGATGGCCTTTCCATCCTGTCGACAAGACCTCAAGGGTCTCCCCAATATAAGGGAGGCCTGAACTGCCAGGAGGAAGGTTAGAGTGCTTGAATTTTGATCTATGTTTGTGAACGATAATGGAAATGGAGAAGGTTATGAAGGAGAAAGCAAAGAGGAGGTTGAGGTAAAAGTTTTGCATTGTTTACAATAGCCAACTTCGGAGAAGAATGGCAAAGGGAACTCGAAACCACAGAATGAAGGAAGCAGTAAGGAGAGGAGAAATGTATGAAATGAACCACACCTCCTGCACTGCTTTGGGCGAACCGACTTTAGAGGTGGATCCTGATGAAGTAATTGATCCAGCCTCAGCAACCGGAATTGTGCGCGTGTGCTAGAGGATATATATTTGCGGTATGCAGAGAAGAGAATCATGTTGAACGAATAAAATAGCAGAAAGACTGGTTGGTAGATCAAGGCCCTTGGCTCAAGGGGTGGAAACTTTATGGGAAAAATAAATATTGTATTTACAGATTTGTTTAGCCAACTTTAATTTGGTATCGAGTTTTAATCTATATTTTTTATTAAAATTTAATTTTTTTATTTTAAATTAATTTAAAATAATAAATCATATTTTTGATATAATATCAAAAATAAATTTAAAGAATAAAAGATATATTATTTTAATATATTTATAAATAAAAAATATTTAAAATATAAGGCCAATGAGAAATCTGGTTCTCGGGTCTGTGAATGGCTAATGGAACAAAGCACCAACGTGTGGTGGTAGAGGAGAGATGATAGATTGTGCGGTTCTGATGGATATCTGTCCCCTTTTTCTTTACTCTCTTTTCCTTATAGAACAGTCCGCGAGCTGCCTTCTATTTATTTCTTTTTACAGCGTGATATTTATTTATTTTTATTTTTATTTATTTTATAATTTTTTTTAATTTCATATCTATCATTTAATTTTTATTTTAAATTTAATTTTTATTTTTATTTTTATTTATTTATTTTATTGTTTCTTTTTGTCTTTCATAAGTTAATTATTTTTGTAATCTCATTCTTCATCATTTAATTTTATTTAGTTTTTATTTTAAGTTTGGTTCTAATTATTTTGATTTTTAATTTTATTATTTTTTAATTTTATTTTTAATTTTATCCTTCAATATTATAAATTGTAATTTAATATTAACTTGATGGATGCGAGCTCAACCTAATCTTTTTTGTCTTGAAATGGGTAAGTTACTCAATGAATAATGAATAATATATAAATACCATCAAAACATATTTTAAACTCACTAAAATTTAAAATAAAATATATATTTATATTATATAAATATATCTTCAAAATATTTATATTTTTTTAATACAACATCATATATACATATATTGATATTAACATAAAGAACATGAATATCTATAATATTTATTATTTAATAATTTAATAATTTGATATAAAAACATACAATTCAAATTTATATATTAATTTATCTATTTATTATTTATATTATCAAAATTATAGAGATTTATCTACTCCAGTCATGTCTTTGACATGAGCCTTGGATTTTTAGTTTTTCTGAGAGAATGATTGGATAGCCTTGACTTTCCTGCACCCATCTGGTTTTCATCTATTTTATGTCACTTAAAAATTTTACTTTATGCCGTGTAAGACTAAAATAAAAAATCTATTCAAACAATTAAAAAATTAAATTAAATTAAAAAATATAACATGTTAATAGTATATTTGAGAGTGTAATTATAATTATTTTTAAAATATGCACAATAATAAACATGTTTTAGATGCTATTTAGTGATATGGTTACCGAGCAGGTTCACCCACAGCTATAGATATTACCTTTTAATTAAAGAAAAAACACAGGTGAATGCTGGTAGGGTAAATCAGTGTAATTAATTGATTTAACTCGTGCTCTTTATTTGAATATAAATAGTAATTTTTTTATTTTTTAAAATAATTTAAAGTAAATTAAATTTACTAATCTTGTAATTTCAATTTTATTTATGATAATATTATTTTAATTTATTTTATAATTTTAATTTCAAATGTATTCTTAATTAAATATATTAAATTATTTTTTATTCAATTTCAATATTAACTATAATTTTAACTAAATATATATATTTTTTAAACTAACCTCAAATAAAAATATTTTTTATAAAATAATATTTTTTAAACTATAATCATGATAATATTAAACACACCCTGATTAATCCAGTTCAGGGCTGGTGGTGCTGGTGGTTTGGGAATTTTCTGCTCAATTAAAGCTGACGACTAACCTAATTTGGTTCTTGGGAAAAATAAAAAAAATATTTAAAATATAAGGCCAGTGAGGAATCTGGTTCCCCTGGAGGGGATCTGATTCTGATGTCCATGAAGAGCCTCAGGGAAGATAGCACCAACGTGTGGTTGTAGAGGAGAGGATAGATTGTGCGGTTCTGATGGATTTCTCTCTCTTTCTTCTTTACGCACTTTTCCTTTTAGTAAAGTACACAAGCTGCCTTTTACGTATTTCTTTTTAATGTGATATTTGTTTTTTAACCTATTTTTTTTATTTATATGTTTATTTTTTCAATTTTATCTCTACCATTTAATTTTTATTTTAAATTTAATTTTTATTCTTTTATTTCTATCTATTTTACTGTTTCTTTTAATCTTTTGCAGGTTAGTTATTTTTGTAATCTTATCCCTCACCACCATTTAATTGTATTTAGTTTTTATTTTAAGTTTGGTTCTAATTATTTTAATTATTATTTTAATTATGTTTAATTTTATTTATTAATATTATAGATTTCAATTTAATATTAACTTGATGGATGTCCCCTCAACCCAATCCTTCTTGTCATAAGTTATTCAATGAATAATATGAATATTATCAAAACATATCTTAAACTTGCTAAAATGTAACATAAAATATATATGTATATTATATAAATATATTTTCAAAATATTTATATTTTTTTAATATAATATGATATATACATATATTGATATTAACATAACGAACATGTATATCTATAATATTGATTATTTAATAATTTAATAATTTGACATAAAAACACACAATTCAAATTTATATATTAATTTATTATTTATATTATCAAATTTATAAATATTTATCTACTTTGGACATGAGTCTTGAATTTTTTTCAGATTAACGTGGATATCTGGGTTAGCTTGCATGCATCACTACTAATCCTATAAGATCTAAACTTAACGATCAGGTAAGCTTTTAGTAGTCAATCATATAAACAATTAAAGATTCGAACCTGAAACTATAGAGGGAACAAATCTCTTAGTTTTAAATTCTTACCATTTAGTCACCATCTAAATGATCAAGTTTTGGATTTTTAGTTGTTCTTAAAAAATGCTTGCATAGCCTTGACTTTCCTACACCAATTTGGTATATATTTATTTTATATTATTTAAAAATTTTATCTTATGATGTGCAAGACTAAAATAAAAAATCTATTCAAATAATTAAAAAAACTAATTTAAAATAAAATAAAATTAAAAAATAACATATAATAGCTAAATTGCAATGATAATTATCTTCTTGCGCTTTATTTGAGAATATGATTATGATTTTTTTAAAAGTGTTTTTTACTTATAAATATATTGAAATAATATTTTTTATTTTTAAAATATTATTTTTTATATTAGTGCATCAAGTAAATAAAAAATAAATAAATTTTAAATATTTTTAAAAGTATATTTAAAATATAAAAACAAACCTTTCGCTATGATAAACATCCTTTTAATCCAGTCCAGAGCTGCTGGTGCTGGTGGGTTTGGCCTTTTCTGCTCAATTAAAGCTGATGACTAACCGAATTTGGTTGTTGGGACCTTAGATTCGAGATAAATTGGGTTTATTAGAAATGACAGGCAAGCTAGTCGTATTAATGTCCTTAATGTGTTAGTTCAACTCAGATTACTGTCCTTCGTGGCCGAGTTCAACTCTTTACCCGCCTCCCTTTCTTATCCGTTCTAGAAAAGCGAAGGGAAAAACAAAGAGCAAGAAATGAGCCACGCTGCTATCAGAGGAGAAGATCTCAGCCCACTCTAGTTGAATACCCCGAGTTCTGCAAAATTCAAATTCAATCACCAACTGTGTGGGTGAGTTCGAGATTTATTATAATTAATGAATTTTGGTTTGCATGATTCAAATTTAAGGGTAGTAAATTGGTTTGTGCTTGCGGAACGTGTCAGCACGTCCAAGAAAAAAAGATTATTTATTTATTTACTTCTACTATCCTATAATTTTGATTTTCTTTTTATCATTTTTTTATCTCAACACGGTGAATATCTCTGAGGATACTCCAACACTTTTGGTGAGAGCCCAGAAAATATCTTCTATTTTTTTCACCTCAGTAATTGTTTTTATCGTCTGATGACTTTTATTATAAAGTTGAGATTGATAATTAATAATATTCATTATTTATTTTTATTTTTATACCAAATTTTTATTAAGATCTCCCAAGATATATGATGGCATCATAAAATTATTTTTCATCTCAGAAATTATTTTAAAAAATCATCTTGAAATCTTTTAAAACTTCATTTTGAAATGTTTTTTTATTATAAAATTATTTATGAATATCAAAATTATTGATTAATAATATGCTAAACATTAGAGCTTTTAAAACTTTGTTTAGAAATGTTTTTTTATTATAAAATTATTTATGAATATCAAAATTATTAATTAATAATATGTTAAACATTAGAGCTTGAACTCTACTAAAATTATTGGTATCCACAAATTAAGCTAAATTTTTTTATATAAAATAAAAGATACTACATATATAATATCATTCAAAGTTTTAAAGAGATTCACAACTATTTAGAACTATTATGACTATGTGCTAAAATTTTATTTTCATGAATATTTACAAGAGAAAATTTTAACTCTTATTGAAAGAGATATTATTTTTATATTTATATATGTGAAATTATACATGTTTTTATTATATTAAACATAAATTTTAAATTCCTTTAAATGTCTATACTCATTCTCCTTTATATAATAGAAAACACCGAATACTATCATAATAGGGTATAAAATTAATTATTAGTATCTAACCGATAGTAAATAATAACTTGTTATTACTCATTAAACTAAAAGATAAGCTTATTGTTGATTCAAAGTTGAGTTCCTATTATCGATAGATTTAATAATGAGTTTCAACCCCATTCCATTAGTTATTTTTCATATTATGTCTCTAGATTATCATTTTACGAGCAAGTATGCTAAATTATTCACAAACTTCATATAGATAATGACAATTATCCCATTTGCAATAAACTTTTGAATATATCCATGTTTAATACTTATATGTCTTGACTTACCATTATAAATGTTACTACAAGTCAAAATGTGATTACTTCATTATCGCAGTATAAAAAAATAGATGACATATATTGTGTTCATAACTTAATATTAAACAACATATTTATTAGTCATTTTGCTTTTTTATTAGCAACAACCACAACAATAAATTCTAATTTTATGGTAGAATAAAAGATGCATTTTTGTTTTTTAAATGCCCAAGATATTGCATCTTTTGCAAGTGAGAGAATTCATCTTGATGTGAATTTACTATCACTTAAACTAATCATCCAACTTGCATAACTATATCCTTCCATCACAATTGAAAAATCAAAATAAAATAAGCCCAAACTGATCATTTTTTTAGGAGATTAAAGACTTTTATAATAGTCTTTCAATGATCTATATTTGATTTGCTTGCATATAGCAAAAATTATATCTAGTCTTGTACAATATATAACATATTTCTAATCACACTAGCATATTTTAGTTGTGTTCCTGTTTTTTCACAATAATCATTTAACTTCATGCTATAAGCATATTTTAGTTGTGTTCCTATTTTATCACAATAATCATTTAACTTCATGCTATAGTCAAATGAAGTTTTAATATCCTTTATACTGAGATGCTTAAACTTATCAAGTATTTTTTTAATATAAAAATAATTGATTAAATGCATAACCATTACTATATTTCTTAACTTTGATATCTAAAATTGTATTTACTTCATTAAGATGTTTCATTTTAAAGATAGAAGTGAAATGCATTTTAGTTTCAACTATTCCAATTATATTAGTGCTAAATATTAACATGTCATCTATGTATAGACAAATAATCACATTAAAATCTTTTGTAAATTTAGAATACATACACTTATCAACACCATCGGGATGAAAATCATTCAACAAAATTACTTTATTAAACTTTTCATATTATTGTTTCGGAACTTGTTTTAAACTATATAAAAACTTTACCAACTTACAAACTTTTTCTTTATTTTCAAGAATTATAAAACCTTTAGGTTGCTTCTTTTAGAAAAGTCGTCTTTACATCCATTTAATGAACATACAATTTATAAATTGATGTTAATATAAATAAAACTCTAATTGATGTAATTTTTGTCACCGAATAATAAATGTCAAAACAATCAATATCTTCCTTTTGAATAAAACCTTTAACAAATAATCTTATTTTAAGGTTTATGAAAAACCATAGTTATTAAACTCAAACTGACCCGGCAGATCTACCTGAAACCTCGTCTGGTCCGAGTTTGTTAAAAGATTGACTGATGCAACAACTCGACAAAACTTGATCGACCTGATAGGTCGACTCATGACCCGAACGAGACCCGATGTTTTTTTTCCTTTTCAAATGTGGTTTTTATCCTTCAGCCTTCCTTTTATTTCATCATCTTCTCTATAATGAGTTGTTATTAGCAACGACAGAAAGGAAATAAGAGTGAAGGACACCGTTGTTGGAAGCTGGTCGAAGGAGAAAGAATTGGGTCTCGGCTTAGCATAGGTGGGAGAAGCTAAAGATGATATTTGTCGAGCTTGTCTCCTATGTTAGTGGGTGGATACTCTGGTTTGGCCAAGAGACAGAGCCGATTGAGGAAGAATAAAGAGGTGCTTTTTGGTTTTGGCCAAAAGACCAGGGGATAATTGAGAGACGAATGAGGGAAGTTGTTGCTAGGCCTCTGTGGTAGCTGCTTTGGCCAAGTAAAAAAAGAAGCTTTGGCTAGTTTTGGTAGAGAAAATCTAAAGCAATGAGGGTGTTGACTTGTTGTTTTATTTGGTTAAGATAGGAAAAAGCTTAAGTCTTTTTATGTGCCTTTCCTTCAAAAATTTTGGTTGACCAAGAAATATATTAAATCTGATAATTTAGAGATATTGTTAAATCAGACTATGCGTTTCAATACCATTCTCCATGTGGAATTAAGTTTAGTTCTGAACTCTTCAAGTGTTAATGGTAATTTATCTCTATAAAGGATACTATTAATCAGAAAATTCATCATGTGTTTCAATTCTGTTTTGTGTAATTCTTTTTAAAGATAAAATCTAGCTTCATATAAAGTTTTACTCACAATAAACTTCTATAATCAATAAATAACCAATATATATAAATATACATGATACACACATAAAAAATCAATCAAATGAAAAAGTTAATTCTGTGTATATTAATTTAATATTTTATATAATATCAGAGCCTGAAATCCCCCACGAAAACAATTCAAATCACAATATGTCTTCACCTATTCAACAAAGCTAAAATCTTAGTCCCAACATATTCCTCTCCTTTAAATCTAAGAAATCTTTAATTGCTCTAAATATTACTGCATAAATAAATAAATAAAATTAACTTCCTCTATCTTTTTTTAATGGCATACTCAATTTAAAGCATTATTGATTGGTTATTGCTTGACCATGTAAATGATGATATTTTTTGCCTTTCAACTAATCTCAGTTCCATTACTAACCCAAACAAAACACATTAGATCAGAACAAAATAAATTCATTTTCAGCACTATCATAACCTCTAACATTAACAAGGATCACCCCTCTCATAACTGTTGCCAAAACATTCCAATAAGCCTGGCAAAAACTCTATACACTATATGCTAACAAGCTCATGAATTTTAAAGTTAATAATTTGAGGGTTGTGGGATTTAAATTAATAACCTTTAAAAAATAAATATCAGATATAGTGATTTGAGTTATATTTTTTATAATTATTTTTTATTATTTTTATCACAATGAAAGAAATTTGAAATTGAAATCTTTTAGAAAAAACCAATAATAATTAAGATGTGACTCATTAAAATAATTAAAAATGAGATTTAATAATTTTCTCGTGATTTGTTTCTCTTTAATGTCCATCTGGGACAGTGCGTCAACTGAAATTTTTAAATTTTTTGTATATATATACCATACCATATGTAGGATGAAGTACAAAACTAAATTAACCCCAAAAGTTTTTCTCCTTCTCGATGTCAATGCTAATAGTTGGATGGTCTAAGTCTTTTTTTCTCGTGTTTAAAAATTATTTTTGAAAAAAAAAATAAAAATTAAATCAATATTTTGAAATTATTTTATTATATAAATATTACAATTATTTTAAAAAATATTATTTTAACTATTTTGAAATAAAAACATTTTTTAAAATAATTACTATCGCATTTTTCATCCATCTTGTAACAGGTGACATTTCTCCCTGTTATTCCACAGGATTCCTGAGATATATTTATTTCCAGGTCAACTGTTGCCCCTCATTTCTTTCCAACGATTCCATCCATCATTTTGTACGCAATATTACCCTATTATTTTCCGACAATTACATTCATTAATTAAGAGAGCTGAACGTATTTAGGACGTTTGTTGGCTAAAAAATTGCATTTAAAAAAATTAAAATTATTTTAATATTTTAATATTAAAAATAACTTTTTTTCAAAAATATTTTAGTATTTTTTAAAAAAATAAAAATTTAAAAATAATCATTACCATATAACAGACACTGTCACAGTGTCTTGCCTTCCCTGGTAGGCAATATCATAATCTTCCACAACCTGTCAATGCGATCTCTAGCTGACTCCAAACGCAGAGGGTAAGAGTGTTTGAGATTCTGGTAGGATTGTGTTTTTTTAAAATTTTTAATTTTTTTAATTTTAATTTTTTAAAATTTATTTTTAATGTATTATCCTCTGCGTATAAATATTATTATTTTAATATAATTTTAAATAAAAAACACTTTAAAAAACAATATCCATCATAAACAATTAAACATAATAAAAAACTCAAACTTTACCAATCCCATATAAAATCTATCGCATATTCCTCTTGGAATCCATACAAGATAACGAGAGTAGTTGCGTCCTCCTCCCCCCTGGCATCTTCATGTAATGGGATATCTCTCTGTGTGTGTATCTTTTCCTGTCCAGCTTTATTCTTATTCTCTCCCTTTTGACCTCACGACCATCACTTTATATATAAATTCAAGTGTATCTTTTCTCTACTCCTAGGAGGCAACCAACTAGCATATATCTCGAATCAGAATCGAAGAGATCATCAACTACTGCGAATGTTCTTGACGATCCTCTACGGCTTTTCCTCCTGTGTCTGGAAAAAGGCAAGTATGCTTTTGCTTTCTGGGACTCTAATATAACATAATAAAAGATGATATATATGTATATACACACACACTTCCATGTAACGGGATGTGTGCGTGTGTGCGCGAGAGAGAGAGTAAACTTTTACCCTTGCCCTTTATTCTTGGCCAAAATGTCAAGAGTGAAAGAAGATTTGTTCCCACTCGCAATTAACAATATCGCTAGCCCTTTGCATCTTAGAGATTTTAATTTTGACATTAGCTGAGGAAGAGGATTAATTCTCCCATCCATTTAGATATTCTAGAAATCAAGTAGTACAGATTTTGCTTTGTGGCTGGTGGCATGAAGTACTTTTTTTTAACAAATAAATTTTAAAAAAAATAATTATTTTTTTGATATTTAATAATGTAATGAAAAATAATCCTGTTTATTTGCTCGAAAATAGTTTTTTTAAAAAAAATTAAATTTTAAAAAAATAAATTATTTTTTGATATTTGATAATGTAATAGAAAATAAGTTGGAAAATATTTTTCAGTATTTAGTGATATCATAGAAAATAAGCTGAAAAATAATTTATCAGTGTTTTATTTTTTTAAGTTTATTAAAATAAAGAGAAACAAATCTTAGAAATTAAAAAGTTGAATAAGAATAAAATTAAAAAAAATATAATTTCATAAATCATTTCAAATAAAATAAATAATAATCAAAATAATAGAGATCAAATCTTAAAAAATAAAAAATAAAAGATGAAGAAATTAAAATAATAACAATTCACATTTCATAAATTATTTCAAATAAAATAAATAACAATCAAAAGAATGAGAACCAAATTTAATAGATAAAAAATTTCAATTTATAAAAATGAGGACCAAAGTTAATATAAAAATTAAATTTTAAGAGATGAAATTAAAAAATAAATATTCAAAACAAAATATATATCAATCAAAAATTTGAAGATCAAATTTGATATAATCAACAAATAATATGACATTTCTAATTTTTTTACAACTTTCAGAAAGTATTTTCCACCTAAATTTTATAAGGAAACACTTTCTTGTAAACTAAGCTAAATTTTTCTTTTATTGAAAAATTTTCTTTATTGATAAATTTTTCTAATGGTAAACAAATACAAAAAAGTATGAAAAATGGTTTTTCAAAAAGTAAACTCCAGAAAACAAATATAGCCTTAATAAGTTGAAAAATATTTTTCAGTGTTCGGTTATGCCATGAAAAATAAATTAGAAAATAACTTATTAATATTTTATTTTTTTTCAAGTTTATTAAAATAATAAGAAACAAATCTTATTAGTTAAAAACCTGAATAAAAATGAAATTGAAAAAAATATAATTTCATAAATTATATCAAATAAAATAAATAATAATTAAAAAAATAGAGATTAAATATAAAAATTAAAAAAATTAAATGATAAAAAAATTAAAATTAAAATAATTATCATTTCATAAATTATATTAAATAAAATAAGTAATAATCAAAAGAACGGAGACCAAATAAAATACGTAATAATAAAAAAAATAAGGATCAAATTTGATAAATAAAAAATCTCAATTAAAAAATAATAAGAAAAAATCAAATAATAATTATAAAAATAAGAACCAAAATTAATATCAAAATCAAATTCTAAGGGATGAGATTGAAAAAAAAATATTAAAAAAAAATCTTTATAGTAATAAAAAATTTGAGTTTCAAATTTAATATAATCAGCAAATAATATGACATTTATTTAATAACATGTGGAAAGTATTTTCCATCCAGAATAAAAGAAAAATATTTTTTAAAAAATTAAGTCAAATTTTTCTTTAACTGAAAAATATTTTTCGTTGAATATCTTTTTTAATAAGAAATAAATATAAAAAAATTTAAAAAATAATTTTTAAAAAATTACTTTTCATCAAATAAATAAGATTTTACTTGTAGAATTTTTTTGAAGAATTCTTAATCATTAGTAAAATAAAATAAAATGATTAGTACTTAAAAGTGCATTTTTATCATGGTTTTATATCATCATTTTGCACTTGAAGTATCAATAACTCCTTAACTAAAGCATGTTTTATAATAATATATCTAAAAATATAAGATACCTTTAATTTGTGGTAAATATTCATTTTAAATACAGG
>NW_011499850.1:1176976-1196989 GCF_000495115.2 Populus euphratica | reverse complement strand
TTGTTTATAATTGTTGTTTATAATTTGTACAATTAACCTCCCTGTGGTTCGACCCCGGTCTTGCCGGGTTATTTATTACTTCGACATTCCTGCACTTGGGAGAAGACATCAACCTTTTAGTCGTGTCATAAAATTATATATCATCTTTAGCTCAATAATTTTATTAAAAAAGCAAATGGAGCATGTAGTGGTTTCAAGTTTAAGACATTATAGATGAGGGTTATTTTTTTAAATAATAATATGCTAATTCACTAATCCTCTCACTTTCACATGACACTTGATTGATTTTTTTATACGAAATTCGTGTGGTTTTCTATCATAAACTTTTACGTGTAAAAGGATAGAAGAGCTTAAATTACTTTTAGTTTAGAAATAGAGAGCCGATATGAGCTAATTTAGAGTAAAATGTATGATTTTATAAAAAATAAAATATTAAGCCTGTTTTTCTGAAATAAAAAAGTAGCTTAAAAAATCAGTTCACGCGTGCCTGCTTCTTGTGCCAGTTACTGGTCTGAACCAGTAATCTGGCTGGATCAAGCCCGTACAGATAAGCTAGATCTAGCCCAGTAAAAAAAAAGAGTGGCCTGACATGGGCCTCATGCTCATCCGGCCCACGTTACTTTTAGCTAAAGGTGTCTAATAGCTTTTCAACAGTCCTCCATGGAACGACGTCGTTTACCCTCCTGGAGGGTTTGGCCCTCGATTTTCCAGAATAGTTTTAATTAGAGCCTTATTCCAAATGGTAATTAAGCCCCTGTATTGTAGTGCCTCATACAAAATGGTCATTTTACTTTAATATGTTTCGATTTTGATCTAAATTAGTTCATAAATTTAATATTTATTTAATTATACCCCTGATTGTATTAATTAATTTAATTTCAAACTCAATTAAATCTCCAAACTTATCAATTGTTCAATTATATTCCCGACATCATTAATTAAACCAAATTAAAGTTTGATTGAGTCCTTTAACTTGTCGATTCTATCACTTAAGCTCATAATTTCATTAATTAAAGTAATTTAAAGTTTAATTAAGTCTCCAATCTTATTAAATCTTTTATTTTCTATAAAAATTAGCTTCCAAACTTATAATTCCACTTTTATTAAATCTTCAAGACTTTCAAATTGTTTTTTCTTGATCTAAATCTCAATTATTCTTCATCCATTTCATTCTTTTGGTCAATTTATGCTATTAAAAATTGAATTATGACAAACATGATGGTTCAAAGAGTTTCGAATGATTTTCTCCAATGATTTGCTTAAAAAATCTGCTCTGTCTTCAGAATGAAATTTATTCCTAGCAATGATGCATTGTTAAGTGATAATGATGAGTCCATATTATCTTGAATAGTGTCCATACGACAGGCAAGTGGATTCTGCGTTTCAATATCATTCTCCATGTGGAATTAAGCCTAATTCTCTCCATTGCGATGATTTTGGGTATAAAATGGGATTTGTGTGATATTTATGGAAGTGTGAAATATAAATATAAATACATAATTTAACTTATTTATAATTATATATTCTTTAATAACACGAAGAATCTTGATATCATGAATTGACAAAGTAGATTATTTTCTTGATTTTTTATTTATTTTTATATTTCATTAAAAGATATATTTAATATTTTTATCTTAAATTAAATTTTATAATATGAATTTTCAATTTAGTTAAGTAAAAATAATTCATGATAAATTTATGCTAAGAAATTGTGGTATAAATATTTCAGTGAAGAGTTTTTTTTATCATATTTTCTCTTTTATCAACTTGGTACACATATTTTATTTTATTTTATTCTTTTTTACTGGTATATGTATGTAGATTAGTTTCATATCCTTTTGCTACCATGTTATTCAAGGGCTCGAGCAATTTTGTTCTTAATATAAAACCCATTAACAAAGATAGAAAAAGGGACACAACTCAGTTTAAAAGATAGAAAAAGTGACAAAACTTAGTTCAATGATTTTGGTCAATACAGAGAATCTAAATTCAGCGTGTAAGTGAATATTATCATATCGTTAAAGAATTCTACGGCTTGAGCAATTCTATTCTTGATATAAAGCCCATTAACCAAGGTAGAAAAACTGACAAAACTCGGTTTAAAGATTTTTTTTCGCAAATACAGAGAATCTAAATTTAATATGTAAATGCATATATATATATATATATATATAAAAAAAAGGAAAAGCCGTTTTCAGCATTAAAATAGGAATATGGTTTGCAGCAAATTGCTTAAATCATGGAGCATATTTTAGGGCTTGTCCCAGGTACTATTATCACCGCAAGGCTCTTTTTAGCTTATAAAAGCTAGAGAAAGACAGTGAGCAGAGGAGGAAGGAAAAAAAGAAAAAAAGGACACTTTTTTGTTTTGAACGGGAAAAGAAGGAAGAAACAAAAGAACAAAGGGGGGGTTTCGGAAAAACTGAAAGAGAAAGGAAGTTTGAAATGAGAAGATATACTGTGAGAGTATAGAGAAAAAAGAGAGTCAAAACAATAGAGAGAAGAAAAAGACAGAAACTGGGCCTCTGTGAGAGAAGAAGAAGAACCGTGTCTCACCCCCCTATAACCTCCGCTAGTCCACCACCATTTGCGCTGCCAACAACAGTAGAACCACTGTGAGAGGGAAGAATATCGTCAGCAACAGAAGGAGAAAACAAAAGCAGAGAAGAACAAAGCAGAAGAAAAAAAACACAGAGAAGAAAAGAAAAAAAGGCTGACCACCGTCTCAGCCATCCTCTGGTTAGCAACTGCCAACATCACCGCCTTCAGAGCCACCACAGGTCCGCCCTTTACCTCTTATCTCGTTTTATTGTTCATCTTCTTGCATGTAAAAAGTGTACTGTGCACGTTTTGCAAGCAAGAAGATATTTATGTGCACAGTACCAGTCCATGTTTGTTTTGGCCCGGAACATCAGCCCAGCCCTATAGAAATTAGACCCTAATTTATTTTGGGCTGATTTCGGCCCAGTTTCCTTTTGGGTCGGGTCTGGCCCATTCAAAAATTTATTTTAAAAAATTTGTGATTTTTCACAATTTTGCTACTGTATTTTAATCAATATCGGTTTGTATTTTTATACTGTAAAGATACAAATCTGGTATTAAAATACTCAGTTTTCGTTAAGTCATAAAAAAAATATAAAAATAAAAAATGTTTTGTTTTCATGCATACGGCCTAGTCTCTCCAATATATATATATATATCATCACATCATATTTTCATACAACAACAAAAATTCCAAAAAAATATATGTATTAGCATGCATTTTGACTTAACCATTTTATTCAAGTCATAAGAACTAAGCCAATATTTCAAAAAATTTTAAAAATATTATTTTGTTTTCTTTTAATATCTGGGGTTATGATCTTATATGTAAGACGTATTCCGGATATTAAATTCTTGTGTTTAGGTCAGAGTTACCCGATAAGATAAGAACCTCCTTATTGAAGAGGACTTTTCTTGAACCGTAGATGGACCAACAACTAGAAATACAATAACACTTTAGCTTTTTATCAGACAATCAAATAATGCAGTTTACCTTAAGTAAGACGTATTTAGGGTGCTAATACCTTCCCTTTAAGCAACCAGTCCCCGTACCCGATCTCTTAGAGCAGTTAGGGTTCCTAGTAACTAAAATACTAGCAGTTAGGGTTCGTAGTAACTAAAATACTAGGTAACGACTTCCATTCCATTTTCCACCAACAAAAGACAATATTTTCTTGTCTCCTCGCATTTGCCAGATAGGCACTATATACATGTTCATTGTTAAAGTGAAAAACCCACCGCGACGCCGCACACGTGCGACATGTGTGTTGATATTAAAAATAAAAAAAATATTGTTGTAATATATTTTAATTATAAAAATATTCTTATATAAACACTCAGTTTTTTTTCTTGACACTTTACAAGTTTTCACTTCAGAGTGTGTTTGATATTTTAGTAATTTTTGTAGTTATAATTTTAAAAAAATATTTTATAAAAAATACTTTTAGTTGAGGTTGGTTTAGTAAATTATATATTTGGTTAAAGTTATGGTTGAAATTAATATTGAACAAAAATTAATTTATTGTGTTTAATTAAGAATGCTTTTAAATTGATGTTATAAAATAACTAAAAGAGACATATTTTAATATTGTTTTTTTTTAATTGAAATATTGTAGATTTAAATACTGTTATTACATCATGAAATAAATAATACTTTATATAAAATATTTTTTATTATTCTATTAAACAATCTACAATTCCATCACGTACGAAATGAATCCGACAAGAACTACAGTTTTCATGGTTTTTCGAGAGTACAACATCATGTAAAATATTATCTAAAACAAAATTAAGATTGCGATCATATTCTAAAAATGTTTCATTATCATGTGATCTCTTTCTAATATAATTATGTAGTATAATTGAATAATATTAAATATTAATTTTTTAAATAAAATATAATATTTAAGAAATTTTATTGGATTTTTTTGTTTTACTACATCAGATTCAATTCAATATATTTAAATTTAGATTGGATTGAGTTTGGCCTGTAAATGGTGAATAATCTCTACTATTTACTTTATAAAATAATTTTTTTTTTATTTTACTGAATTAAACCTAATTTAATATATTTAAATTTAAATCAGATTGAGCTTGGCCTATTAACTATGAATACAGTCTTCACTGTTCACTTTATAAAATATCGAAGTGCGTCTCCATACAATAGGAAGAAAAAAAAAGAGAAGGAAAAAAAAAGAAGAAGAGAAAAAGCAAGCTACCCTTGGCGGCATTTCTGAGGAGTTTACTGAAGCAAAATGACGATGACCAGCTAATAAATCTGCACTGTCAGTGAAGGGGAGAGTAGAGCACACCCTAAAGGCAAATTCAAATTGCTTTTCAAGAAACTGAGTTCCGACCTTAGTTTTGGGTAGGACCCATAACAATAAAATATAATTAATATTTAACCAAATACTTATAAATAATATTTTACTATAAATACAGTTCCAGCGCCAAATACACACTTAGAACCTTCTATATCTTAAAAAATTATTATTATCTTCTTCACATCCCTTCACTGCGGTAATTAAAAACTAAAAACCTCTGTGAACGGTAACTAAAAAATAAAATAAAAAACAAATGTATAATCAAAATAAAATAAGAATGTGTGGAGGAGAATTATTGTCTATGCTTTATAGACAAAGACATGCGAGTCAATGAAACATGTGTCTAGCAAGTACACCACTAGTCTTTTAAAATAAAATAAACCTGGTTGATACGCACGAGTTTCTAGTTAAACAGTAAGAGAGACTTCTCCCTTTTTTCTGCATTTGAATTTGAATTTTACTGTGCATGTATATCATCTCTGCGATACATTGTCTACTTATTAAATTTGTAGGATATTCAATGGGTTTAATCGTGGTGTGAATAAACTGACTCAAACACCCTGCATAAATAAATAAATAAAAGTAAATAAAAATAAACCTCGCTGAGCGTGAACGGGATCATTCACTCAAAGATAGACAGAATCATAGAATTCTTTTTTATGGGGATTTGCTGGAGTGCCAAGTCAAATCCAGCACCAGCAGCACAAGCTTCTGCATCAGCACCAGCCCCGGATCCATTATTTGACCCAGACGCCACTCCTACCCCTCCTGGACATCTCATTGAAGGTTGGTGTCTAATTAACCATGTCACCATTCTGCACATTTTCCTTCAATATTTTCCTAGGCCAGCTTGTAGGAAAACTATTTGTAATTCAAAGCATTCTGTTTTCATCTTCTTTTTTATTTTCACTTTGAACTAGGCTATATGATATGTTGGTGCATGGTTTTAATTTCTATACATGGTTTCTTTAGACCCTTGATGAGATGTTGAATTAGGGAGCTTGCTTCAGGTCATAGAGATTCCAGTTTGCATAACTGATACATATTTTATTCAGGTGATATATCTTTTCTTGTTAACAATGTCTCTGGCAACAGCTGGTTCTCTATAGCCACCACCAATTTTACAACATGGATTTATCAAGCAAAGAATGCTATTCGGGGTAAAAATGCCCCCTAGGCCATCGAAATCACAGCCCTTCCGTCAAAGTTGAAAGTTTTCACATTGGAACAATTGAAGGAAGCAACCTTCGATTTTAGAAATGACATGGTCCTGGGAAAGGGAGGGTTTGGCAGTGTCTGCAAGGGTTCACTAAAAGAAAAGGTGCCTTTTAAGAAAAGGTTCACTAAAATATTAAAGCAAGCAAGGACTTAGACAGTGGCAGGTGATTGTATTTTATTGTTGATCTTGCAATTTGGGAGTCTTTAGTTTGCCAAATATGCATGATTAGTATCAAAATGAGAGGTTTCATTAGATGAGCCTCCTGTCTTGATTTAATATTTTTTTTCCGGTGACTACTGAACTTGTACATTTCAGTCCAGAAATTTAGCTGTATTGTCTGCAATTAAAAAAGGATAATAATTTGTTGAGATGTGGCATGAATTCAAATCTTTATTGTGTAAGGACTTCAATTTTAACTCACACAGTACAATGAAACACTTGTGATTGTATTGTCTGGAAAAAGGTTAGGCTTGTGACTAAGATATATTCTCAATTTAGGCCTAGTTTTTTGTTTTTTTTTTTTAAGGATGATTTGGTATGCTCTTGTGTTCTAAAAAGAGATCCAGCATGAGAAGCTCGTAGTGTGCCATGAGGATTAGATGTATCTGAGATTTGGGTTCGATAGTTCTTCAAAACTTGTACTGATTCCGATTATAGTAAAATTTCTCTTCAATTATGAATATAGGCATAGACGAACCATGTAAAATCTTTGTGATAAATGGTTGTTACCTTCCTGTGATATTCTCTATATTTTTATGTTTGATCCTTCAGTGTGTACTTCCTTTATATGTCACTGGTACAGACAGAGGTTGGTTTCTTGGCAAAGCTTTTTCATCCCAACATTGTGAAGTTGCTGGGATACTTTCAGGAAGAAGAAAATAGAGAGTTGCTTATTGTCTATGAATTCATGGAGAAGGGTAGTTTAAATTACCATTTGTTTAAGTAAGGAATGCTAAACTTTGTTACATTCTAGAGATATTGAGCAAATGTTTGCTAATTGCGTAGCCACAAACCTTCATTTCTTTCACTGCTTGTTTCTCAGCATGTTCAGAACGATCTGATCAGCAACTTCCTTGGGGAACAAGACTGATGACTGCAACAGTGATGGCTCGAGCCCTGTCTTATTTGCATTCTATGGATAGGCCACTAATTTTCAGAGATTTCAAGACCTCAAATATATTACTTGATGAGGTAAACGTCATTATAATCTCTAGATTACCATTTTGAACTCATACTATTCAGGAACTTATCATACCGGAAAGCTTAAATTTACAATTTCAAAGCGAAATAGATCTGAAGAACAAGCATACACTACAAGAACAGCATATCTTGAATTGAAAACACCATCTTTCTACAATCTGGTGCAATGTAGCCTAAGTTAAACCTTCCAGATTCCTATCTTTGCAAAACTTGAACGAAGATGCCTCCATTGAATCTCTTATTTTTCTCTCCTTTCAGATAATCAGCATCTCTCTACAATCTGGTTCCTGTCCTTATAACTGACTGTATAACTATCCATCTGAGCATTTAAATTTTCCTCTCATCTAAACGTGGCTTGTGGTGAGATCATTTAGAATACACAACCAAACAACTATGTCTAGGAATATGCAAAAGACCATAGATAAGCTGATACTGGTTGATGCAAACCCCCTGCCTCTTGATCACTTTCCACATGAATTCTAGCAGAATGTTTACCATCAAGCTTGATTTGCTTGGAACAGAAACCTCTTGTGTACTTTGTGTTGGTGGATACCACCATAATGTTAAAGATTCCCGAAGTCTTTTCTTTTAACATCAAAGTTTCTATGTGTAGTCTTACACTCCGAAGCTGTCAGATTTTGGCTTGGCAAAATGGGGACCCAATAACAGCATATCTTGAATTGAAAACACCATCTTTCTACAATCTGGTGCAATGTAGCCTAAGTTAAACCTTCCAGATTCCTATCTTTGCAAAACTTGAACGAAGATGCCTCCATTGAATCTCTTATTTTTCTCTCCTTTCAGATAATCAGCATCTCTCTACAATCTGGTTCCTGTCCTTATAACTGACTGTATAACTATCCATCTGAGCATTTAAATTTTCCTCTCATCTAAACGTGGCTTGTGGTGAGATCATTTAGAATACACAACCAAACAACTATGTCTAGGAATATGCAAAAGACCATAGATAAGCTGATACTGGTTGATGCAAACCCCCTGCCTCTTGATCACTTTCCACATGAATTCTAGCAGAATGTTTACCATCAAGCTTGATTTGCTTGGAACAGAAACCTCTTGTGTACTTTGTGTTGGTGGATACCACCATAATGTTAAAGATTCCCGAAGTCTTTTCTTTTAACATCAAAGTTTCTATGTGTAGTCTTACACTCCGAAGCTGTCAGATTTTGGCTTGGCAAAATGGGGACCCAATGATGCCACTCCATATGTAAATGTTGGTCCGGAATATAAGACTGGAGGTGATTTCTTGTACCGTCTAATCTTAGACTTCTCAATGTTCAATGATGTTTTACTTGAAACTTCACAGCATCCGAGCTCAGTTAATTTTGAATTAGTTAAGCCAGGTTATAAACTTATAGATTTTTCCATGATATTGATGTTATGTGATTTGTTAGGGAAACTGTATGTAAAGAGCGATGTGTATAGTTTCAGAGTAGTTTTGATCGAGTTAGGAACTGGCTTACGGTCTGTCGACAAAAAATGTCCGCCTAAGCAACAAGACCTTCGCGAATGGGCTTTACCATTTCTAACCGACAGAAAAAAGCTGAGACAAATCATGGACCCCAGATTGCAGGGGAAGTAGGGTAGCAAACAAGCTTCGGAAATAGCTATACTTGCTGTTAGATGTCTTTACTCACGTCCCAGGAACCGGCTATCAATGACAGAAGTTGCCGAGACACTAGAACGATTAAAGCTTCTGACTTGACATTAGAGCGCACAAATTTGAAATACTTTCATTGATGTTTCTTTTGTTCTTCATGTTTCTTCTTCCAGCGATGGAAGCAAAGGATTGAGCTGATAAAATAAGCAATGTTTATTTATTTATTTATACTTCGGCTAAAGTGAGTCTTTCAATCGATCAACGAAGAAGGTTTGACCATTATAATTAGTACAAGTAATGTTTCATTATTATTTTGAGATTAAAAAAATAGAGACAGAAGAAATATATACTCTCGTATTCTTTATATTTTAAAATTATAGAAATTCAATTTAAATTAACCAAACACCTTTGTTCTTTTAATATTTGTCATTTAAATGCTGAAACACTAGCCAAGCGCAATTCTAGTCACTGTGGATCGATATTTTTACATTTTCTTAGTTCTTTTGGGTAGTCATCTGTACACATCTCTATCAGAAATGAATAAAAAATGGAGGGGAGCCGGGGAGGAGAAATCTCCTCGGTATTTCTATAAATAAAGACCTTAAAAGTCAATGAAAAAGCATACCCTCATCATTGATGCAAGAAAGATAGAGTTCTTTTGATGGGGATTCTCTGTTGTTGCCCTTCTGATCAATCAAATCCAGCCCTAGATACCGGCCCTGCTTTTGTTGTACTAGCCCCAGTATCAATCCCTGGCCCAGACATAGCTCCTACCTCTCCTGGACATCTCTTTGAAGGTTGGTTTTCAACTATATCATATTCCTTTCATTTTCATTCCATACTTGGTGATCTTATTGAAAAACTCATTGCAAGCCTGTATCTTTCTTCTAACAGGTTGAAATTATGCTCTATTTTCACTTCCACATTCTTTTGATAGTTTAGAGTCCCTTTAACATGTATACATTTGCAGGATTTGAGTTGTTCTTTAACTTTTGACTAGAAGAAGTCATAATTAACTTCTGACGAAGAAAAAAAGAGGTCATAATCATGTCCAAGCACTCTTATTTTCTCTGGTTTTCGCTTGAATGTGGATATCATTAGTCAAAGCCAGGCAACTAAGCAGGGAGCTCGATCCTGCTACAAAGCCAATACAAGAAACAGAACATCTAAAAGCAACAGAAACTCTTCAACTGCTACAAACTAACAGCAAGAAAATACATGACAACTGAAATTCCAGCACCTAAATAGGTTATAATATCTGGGGTCCTTTCGGCTTCCGAACGTAAGAATTTAAACTTGAAGCTTCATGAATCCTGTAATTTCTCTCCTTCCAAACAAAATATAAATCCACGTTAAGCCAGTCTAAGAATGCTTGAAGGCAAGGGCGGAGCCAGGAATCTTTTTTATCCTGGGCTACGAACAAATAAACATAAATTGTTTTTCAATATTCATTATTAAATAGATACTCTAGTTGTTTTTCATCATTTTACTAATGATGTATTCATTATGGAAATTTTTGTATTATAAATCCAAGGATAGGCTAAGAAACCATACTCCATACTAATAAGAGTTAAGCAAATGGCAAAAGATATGATAAGTGCGTAAAATATCATGAAGTTCACGTGAATATTTATTTATTTATTTTTATTAATGTGGATATCTGGATCAGCTCATATATACCTCGACTAATTCTACGGGTCCTGAAGTTAAGGACCATATAAATCTTTAGTGGTCTTAAGATTTGTGAAATTCAAACTAATGATCTTTAAAAAGCAAATCTAGAGCCTGACCAATTAGGCTACATTTCTCATAGTTGATTGATTATTTATTTGCAACCATAAGATGGGGGCTAAAGAGTTGAGAGCATTTGGGAACGCGGTACAAACTGCGTTCCCTTAAAATTTACTTTTTTGCAAAAAATTTATTTTTTTGGTATGTTTTGAATCATTTAGATACGTTGATTTTAAAAATAATTTGTAAAAAATAAAAAAAATCATTTTGATATATTTCAGCACAAAAAACACTTTAAAAAACAATTGCAACCACATTTCCAAACTTATTTTTTTAATTTTATTTTTTAAAATTAAATTTTTTAATATTTTTCTATGAATCAAATACATATAAATTGGGATACATAAAATGGGTTCTTTTATCCGGAATAGAAAATCCTAGAAATTTATTCAATGAGTAAGAAGAGAAATTAATAGGATGCTAAAGGCTAAGGAGCCCAATAAAAAGATACGAGACTAATAAGAAATAATACAGAGAGAATATTTACTTATTCAAATATGAGAAAAAATAAATAAAAATGCTATACTTATTATAATTATAAGATGAAATATTATATTTTTAAAAAAATTTATTTTTCCACCTGTGCTACAGCCCACCTTAGTCTTCTATGCTCCTCCGCCCCTGCTTGAAGGGAAGGACTTTCTCTGCAAATACTGCTAGGCAAATTCAAATTCTGCATTCCAGTCAACTACTCTTCTATTGATGTTGCTCGATTGCAGGATAGTTCTCCATGCTGGCCCCACTCCAGGGCATGAAAATTTCTGATGCTAGAAGATGTTTATTTCTGAACAGTTGAAATTGTGGTAATTTCATTATGTTCAAGACCTTAATTTTCCCAACTTGCATTTACTCAGGTGAAATATCCTTTCTGGTTATCACCGTCAACAACTGGTTCTCTATGGTAACCATGACTTTTACAAGGAGGAGGTCCGCTGCTTTGGGAAAAAAAAAGCTCCTGAGGACATTGAACTGCCAGCCCTTCCAGACGAGACACCAGAGTCAAAGTTGAGAGTTTTCACGTTTGAACAATTGAAGACAGCAACCTTCAATTTTAGAAGTGATATGTTACTGGGAAAAGGAGGTTTCGGCAGTGTCTACAAGGGTTTGCTCAAAGGAAAGTGGTTATTTAATGGATTTACCAGGAAACGGCGAATTGCTGTCAAGAAATTGGATTCTGACAGCAAGCAAGGTCTTCGACAGTGGCAGGTAATTTCCGATTTATGATTGCTGGCAGTTTTCTCTAAGTTCATTTTATTTGCTGCCATTGAGGCGTGCTAGTGCAGGTGCCTTCTTCAGTGTCTTCAAAGGTATTGGAAAAACATGGAAATGTCGCTGAAGTGGATGTTTCCAAAACGATGTTTCCATGGATTTTTCAATGCCACTAGTAGAATTTATCTTTCATAGTTGATCTTTTAGGGCATCAATCTTCTGTCAGCCAAACATGAAAGTTTCGTTTCAAATTGTTAGGTTAGGTTAGATATATACGTCTCGTCTGAAATGAAAATTTTCTTTCTGTTCATTATACTCCTCCGTGGACGAAATCAAAATTGTTTCCTTATCTTCAGAGTCTCCGTTCACACCCATCAGGAAATGATTATGGGCTACTTCGATTGTTAAATATTATTTTTTATGATGGTGTTTGAATCGGCGCATCAAGAGCTTTTTATTGAGCCAGGATAGACGGTATGGTTTTGGTGTATTTTCTTCTCCTTCTCAGACAATGCTTGTGGAGCCTTTGATTTTCCTCCACCCATGTGGTGTTCATGCAATCCATATCATTTAGAACTTTTATTTTATGTTGTGGTAAGGCATATCAAAATGACTAAGATGTTTGATAACTATATATTCAGCACGTAAGATATGATGTCAACTACTACTATCGTGTCAGATGAGCTCAGCAATATGATGTGTAACTGTAAAGGAATGGAAATTGAAATATAACCAAATTTGGTTTTATTGGAAATGACAGACAAGCCAGTCGCTACTTCATAAACGGGTCCTCAAAGTCGACCAAACTAGTTTACCCCGTCTCCCCTCCCCATGTCAGTCATCAAAGTCATTGTTGTCTGTTGTTTCAACGGAGATACGGGATTTGCTGGAGTCGGACTTCTGATAAGTCAAATCCAACCCCTGTTAATCCCCCTCCTCCCTCAGCTCCTTTTCAACTCCGGCACTGAATAGTCCATTAGTTATTCCGGAGCCAAGAAATAATTATGCCTTTTTATTCTCATTCTTGTTTAGTTCTACTGTGTATTGCGGTGGTGTATTAACAATATACTAAAAAGTCTAGTACCCATATTATTGTTTACATAAATATAAAGTAATCTAAATTAAAACAGTCTAATGGCAGCCTAGTCATTAACACAGAGCTGTAAGAATAACAAAGAAGGGATGGGGTTGTTTTTTAAGTGGAGTATATTTGGTATTGAAGAGCTGGTCAGGAAGAAAATAATAAGTACAACGGATAACTGACACTTCAATTGCGCAATCCTTGTGCCGGGAAGACTGAGTGTCACATGGCACATGGGCGGCCCTACCCTTGTACAGGGTAGGCTCGAGACCCACCAGGCGCTTAGACAAATCCACGACGCGGGGCAGCCTCCAGCTCCACTTGGTATTTGGGCACCCTTAAACGCCACCTGGAGCTTGAGTGGCTCGAATTCAAAGGGCAGATCTAAGGGTCACCTTGCACGTGGATTTTCATAAAAGGTTCAATTGGTCACGGTAGCCCAACTGTCATATGACGCAATAATTATCCTAGTTAGTGTTTAGGTGGCTCTCATACGAGGGGTAAATACAAGCGTCATCTGACATTTGGATCTTAATAAAAGTCTCGATTGGTTATGATAACCCTTCTGCAATATGATGCTCGGATCTAAACACACGTCCACGCTTACCAAATATGTGTTAATATAATAATATATGTTATAAATATTTTTTTATATATAATTTAAAATATTGATGTTAAAAATATTATTATTTATATTTTAAATATTATTATTTTTATTATAATTCATAATATTAATATAAAAAGTATTATTATTTATGTTGTAATTATCTTGAAATTCTTAATATAATTATTTATATTATAAATATAATTATTTTTTATTATAATTAATAGTATGAATATTAAAAATATTATCATCTATGTTGTAAATATTATTACTTTTATAATAATTAATATTATTAATAAAATAATTAATACATTTGAAAAAATATTATTATTAATATTTAAAAAATATTATTTATGTTATAATTATTTTTATTTTTATTATGATTAAAAGTATTAATATTAAAAATAGTGTTATTTTTTTATTATGATTAAGGGTTTTAATATTATAAATACTATTATTTGTGTTATAATTATTTTTATTATTATTATAATTAAGTGTATTAATTTTAGAAATAATATTATGTGTTATAATTATTTTATTTCTATTATGATTAAGAGTATGGATATTAAAAATAGTATTATTATTTTTTTAATATGATTAAAAATATTAATATTAAAAATGAATATAACATAAATATTTTATGTTTATTTTTATTTTTATTTTTATTATAATGAATGTTACATATATATTTTTTATTTATGCTATATTATTTATTATTTATGTTATATTTATTTTTATTTTTATTATAATTAAAAAATCGAGTGCATCCACTCCTAACTTGAAAGTTGAGTCTGGATGCATTCACATCCATCCATAAGTGGAGCTGCATATAGCCACACCCAATCTCAAGTTGAACTTTGATATATTCATACCTAATTTTTAGATGAACATGGATGCATCCTTACCCAAACCTAAAATCAATTTAAGGTCGAGGCACACAGCCACAATCACACTCAAGTTAAGTTTAGACTTATCCATGCTTAACTTCAAGGTGGATATAGAGACATTAACACCCAACTTCAAGTTAGATTGGACGGGTCTATATTTATCTTCAAGTTAGATTTATATATATCCATGCTTATTCGTATATATTAATATAATAATGTATGTTATGTGTTGTAATTTTCTTTGAAATTTTTAATATAATTATTTATGTTACTTTTATTATAAGTAATATTGTTAATAAAAATAATTAATAAATTTAAAAAACATAATTATTATTAATATAAAAAATATATTATTTTTTATATTACAAAATTTTATAAAAATAAAAGGTCATTCCTTCTATCTCAGTAGTACAATCTATTTTTAGTCAATTATATCAGCTCCTAGCTCCGGAGGCAATCCTCTCTCTTTTTGTTCAATTATATCAGCACCTTCTGCCACCATTGTTAATATCCAGTTTACTTAATTGCAACCGCCCTTCTCCTTCACCATGCAGCAGCCATGTTTGACACGGCAGCCATCAACCTTTTTTTGTTTTTTTTTCCTTGTATTTCGACCATGTGCTTCCTATTCCTAGAAAAGCGAAGAGAAAAATGAAGGGAAAGAAACGAGCCACGTCACTGACAGAGAAGCAAGCAAGCATCAAGGAGCTCACAGCCCACTTTAGTTGACTGCCAACTGGGTGGGCGAGTACGAGATTTATTATAATTAATATTTTTTTAATATATACACATATGTTGATATTAACATAAAGCACGTTTGTGTGTATTATTTTATGGTTTAATAATTTGATATAAAAACGCACACTTCAAATTTATATATTATTTAATTTATTTTTTATTTATATTATCAAAATTATCTAGATTTATCGGCTCCGGTCATGTCAAATACAGGAGTTGGATTTCTACTTCTGTAAAAATGCCTGTATAGCCTTGACTTTTCTCCACCTACCCGGCATTCATCTATTTCATATCATTTAAAACTTGTAATTTATGGGCATTCATCTATTTCATATCATTTAAAACTTGTAATTTATGGGCATTCATCTATTTCATATCATTTAAAACTTGTAATTTATGGGCATTCATCTATTTCATATCATTTAAAACTTGTAATTTATGGGTGAGAGCCCGGAAAATATCCTTTATTTTTTTATCTACATAATTGTTTCTATCGTCTAATGATTTTTATTATAAAGTCGAGATTAATAATTAATAATATTTATTATTTATTTTTATCTTTTAATACCAAATTTTTATAAAGATCCCCCAAGATGTATGGTGGGATTCTAGAATTATTTTTCATCTCAGAAATTATTTTAGGAAATCAGCTTGAAATAAAAGCTTTTAAAACTCTGCTGTGGAATGATTTTCATTGTAAAATTATTTATGAACTGGTCCGTTCCCTTCAAATCTGGAAGGATCAAATCTTTCGAGTTCTGGGAAGTATTCTGGATTTCTATGCGTCGAGTTTGCATTCCAATACACCTGCATGCATGCCCACAAAGAAAAATTGTGATGAATGATTGTGACTGTAGAATGTCTGCATCACCAGCATAATTGTCAGCGTAATAATGAGCCTCTGACTCCGACTGTCAAACTTTGTTGTGGCTAGATCTTTGGACCAATCAATAACGTCTCAATCAATTACATCATCAACCAACAACATTATCTTTTAAAAAACTAACGACTCATTCTTAATTTTATATGTCATTTATTTATTTATTATACCTTTTTGGGATTTAGGTATCTATCATCTGTAAATTCATTTTGTAGTCGTCGCTGATGATAAACTTGGAAAACGATAAGCAGAAGAACACACAAACAATATTTAGAAAAAAAACTTACCTTCCAGCCCTTCGGAATTAAGAAACCTTTGAAATAGAAGTCGTGGATGGCTTCTCTAACATTAGGAAAGGTTGGACAAAGTCTCAACACTTCACGAATTACTTTCCTAGAATATTTCATATTTTGAATGTCATTCCAGTTTAACAACTCGTCGCGAGCTTTGGTTCCAGATATCTCCATTTGCTCTATTGACAAGAGAAAGAAAAATCAGTCAAACGCTATTTTGCTCACCATTACACATCAATCAATGAAAGCCCATCAATATTTAATAAAAAAGACTCTACTGTGAGGGGGGAAATCATCTTATTTTAAAAAATTAAATTGTTAGATGATCAAATAAGATCTCAACATAGAATATTAAGCTATTAAGAGAAACTTGATGGATGATTTTATATTATTATTTTCACCTACTAATACAATTATAAACAAAATTATATGTAACTCAATTGTTGGTTAGAGATTTCTATATAAAGATATTTGTACGGTAGAGTATGGAGTTATGAACAACACGTACCTTTGTAAACTCTCTCATAAATATGAGGTAACTCAGCAAGATACTTGACAATGAATGCACAAGCCGCACTGGTGCTCTCATGTGCACTGGCTAATAGTGCAAGAATTGTGTCAGCAATGTTTAGCTCACTCATAAATGCTCCCTTCTCATCGCATGCCAACAGCATGTGTGACAATATATCTTGCTTGGGTGATGCCTTTCCCTCTGCTAGATCTTTTTTCCTTTGCTTAATAATCGCAAAAAGTTCTGTTCTAATAAATTTTGATGCCTTGATGGCACGGTTGAGTGGAGTTCCAGGTAAATCAATTGGGATAGAAAAAATACCGGAAACTACAAGGTTAAATGGGTTTGCAAGTATTGCAATGTGGTCGGGGTGTTCAATGCTAAGAAACAAGCTACAAGCTAACCCAAATGTAAAGATCTTTGCCAGAGGGAACACAACCACTACTTCTTTATTTTCCCATTCTGATGCAAAGTGTCTTCCGGCGACCGTATCGAAGATGCCAACGTATCTCTTCAAGGCATCAGGTCTCAAAAATTGAGGGAGCAAAGTGCGCAGTCGATCAACTTCTTCAATGAGTGACCTCTGAACTGAAGAGGGAAATATTTTGCATACAAAGTCGGGATACCAAGCTTTAAGAACCTTGCTCTCATTGGAAAACATGAACTTGTTACCTCCAGCACCACATAAGACTACTGCAGGCTCAAAGAAAAGATTTGTTTTGAATACTTCTGATTTATATTTATCCATACGGTCAAGGAAAAACTTTTCAGGATGGCCTTTGTATCCTGTCCTCAAGAGCTCAAGGGTCTCCCCAAGAAAAGGGAGGCCTGAACTGCCAGGAGGAAGGCTAGGGTGCTTGAATTTTGATCTATGTTTGTGAACGATAATGGAAATGAAGAAGGTTATGAAGAAGACAGCAAACAAGAGGTTGAGATAAAAAATTTCCATTGTTTACGTTTTCTTTTCTTGTGCGTGTGTGCTGTGTATAATGAATCGAATAAATAAGGGAACGACGATGAACAAATAAAATAGAGGTAAGACTGGTAGGTTAGAAGTTATGGTTAGGATAAACCAGGCGGGTTAACCTGGACCCCGGGTCTTGGCCAGGTTTTACACAGATGAAAACCAGAGTTGCATTTGTTCAGGGTTTTACCCGGAATATATATAAACTTACCAAAACCATGCCGTTTTCCGATCTTCCCTTCTTCTTCCCCTGTTCTTAGAAGTTATGGTTGTTTGAGAGAGAAGGTAGGAGTGGAAGTGGTTGTTCGAGAGAGAGAGAACCGGGTGAAGGACAAAATGAAAGGAAAGGTGGGGGAGATTTAAAGTTTGGCATTGACTTTTAATCTATTTTTTAAATTAAAATTTAATTTTTTTATTTTAAATTAAAAATTTTAATATTCTTAAATCATTTTTGAGGTATGAATATTAAAAATAATTTTTTAAAAACAAAAAAATATTTTAATATAATTATAAATAAAAAATATTTTAAAAAACAAACATAACATTTTTCATCAGATTTCTTTGTTGACTTTAATAATGTGTACGGAGCGAAAAAGATCTTCATTGATTCGTCACCCTCTCTAGGCTCTTCTATGTGGTGGATTAAAATCTAGTAGTTTTTTTATTTTTGTTGTTAAAAAGTTTGTTTTTAAAAAATATTTTTTATTATTATTTTAAATTAATATTCAACAACCATGACATTACACACGAGTGGAAGCAGGCCCTTCATAATCCTTTTCTTTACCTACCTAAGTTGGACAAGAATTACGGCGAGCCTTTTGACTTTAAGCAACATGCCAATTTGGAGGGTTATTTTTCGTTGGCTGAAGCATGATGGTAAGGAACAGACAAGGTGTCCTCATGCGTGCTTCAAAAGTCGCAAGGGCGTCCACCACAAAAGTCAATTTGGAGGCGTGGACTCTTCTCACCAACACTGAAGGTGACTACGTCAAAAATTCATCCACGGAAACAAATTAATAATTATTTTAAATACATTCACACCATCCTTTTAAAGTTATTCGGACCCATGTACTATTCGCATGGAAAAAAAAACCTTACATCAAGTGTGTATTCTCAACATAAAACAAAGTTATAAGCTAGTGTTATCAAAACTAAAAATTAATCCACAAAAAAAGAAATGATAGAGAAAAAAATAACAAAAATATATAAGATATGAAAAATTATCTAGTATACTATGGTTTCAGTAATTCTAGGGATCGAGAAATTTTTTTCTTAATATAAAACCCATTAACAAAGATAGAAAAAGTGAAAAAACTCAATTTAATGATTTTGGTCAATACAGAGAATCAGCATGTAATTGAATATTATCATATTATGGCTTGAACAATCCTATTAACCAAGGTAGAAAGATTGACAAAACTTAGTTTAAAGAATTTTCTTAATATAGAGAATCTAAATTTAATATGTAAATGGATATTATCATATTAATATGATCCGTTGATGTTAAAAATAAAAAATATATATTATTTTAATATATTTCTAATTATAAAAATATTCTTGCATGAACACCCGATTTTTCCCCTCGACACTTTACAAGTTTTCACTTTAGAACCTTCTACATCTTGATAAATGGATATTATCATTTTCACATCTCTTCACTACGGTAACTAAAAACCTTTATGAATGGTAACTAAAAACTTGTACTCGTTCCGATTATAGTAAAATTTCTCTTTAATTATGAATATAGGCAAAGACGAACCATGTAAAATCTTTGTGATATATGGTTGTTACCTTCCTGTGATATTCTTTATATGTTTATGTTTGATCCTTCAGTGTGTACTTCCTTTATATGTCACTGGTACAGATAGAGGTTGGTTTCTTGAAAAAGCTTTCTCATCCCAACATTGTGAAGTTGCTGGGATACTTTCAAGAAGAAGAAAATAGAGAGTTGCTTATTGTCTATGAATTCATGGAGAAGGGTAGTTTAAATTACCATTTGTTTGGAAGTAAGGACTGCTAAACTTTGTTACATTCTAGAGATATTGAGCAAATGCTTGCTAATTTCGTAGCCACAAACCTTCATTTCTTTCGCTGCTTGTTTTTCTGCATGTTCAAAACGATCTAATTGTTATGTGTGTGGACACAAATGGACG
>NW_011499850.1:1174407-1174624 GCF_000495115.2 Populus euphratica | reverse complement strand
ATGGACAACCATTGGAGATTGTGGGTATAGGAGATGTGCAAATCAAGACAGTGAATGGATCTACATGGAACTTGCAAAATGTAAGGCATGTTCCTGAACTAAAAAAGAAGTTGATCTCGGTCGGACAACTTGATGATAGTGGCCATTCAATTCTTTTCTCTGGAGGAATGTTGAAGGTATCAAAGGGAGCAATGGTTTTGGCTCGTGGAAAGAAAAC